>NC_027751.1:50466333-50570003 GCF_000695525.1 Brassica oleracea var. oleracea
AACTATTGCCGACCCGAAGTCTCGTGTTGAGATCGTGTGTGCCGAGCAAGTTGTTAGCTTGTGTGTTCGTCAGGCTATGATGATCTTGAGAAAGCGTGCTGGTTTGTGTCGCTTGTACTGCTTCCAGCAAGCTCGTAGCTGAGGGCCGTCCTTCGAAGCATGAGGACATGATGGTGGGAACTGCTTGTTGGCTCCGTTTTTCTCTTTGGCTCTGGTTCACAAAAAGCATGATCATGATTAGACCAATATAAACCAAAAGAAATGACCAACCGTTGCATAATTAATATGCAAGCTTAGAGTGTTTAATAGTTTAAACCAAATTCACAATCGTTACCTTAACACTATAATTCAATTAAGTGAAGTGAAGACGAGGACGAGCAGCTTAGAGTTGTTTAATTATTCAAACCAAAGCTACAAGTCTACGGTAACACGTGTATGTGATGTTTAAAAAAAAAGAACTTATCTTGTCGTTGGTAGAGCTTGCTTGGTGAAGAAGCAAGAGCTCAATGCTATGATGTTTGCATCCTTAGCAGCAGAGTTCGGAGATGAGAAGCTTCAAGTTCTTGATTTTCCTCGTCGCATCACTTTTGCAAAGATTACACGAAGTCTTGGATCGAGAAGGGAGCTCTTGATCAGCACGTGACGAAGAAATGGACGTGAGGCCTCCAACTTGGTGAAGAGACGCAGACGGTCATGACGCGTGAGGTAGAAGCAAGAGCTTTATGGAAGCGTGGTGACGTATATAGATGTAGGTAAAGCCATGTATCGTACTTCCAAGGCAAGGCTATAACTGTATTTGTGATGGCTTGAGAACATCGTCACTGATAGAGCCTAAGACGTTGCGACTCCTTTTCACTTTGACGAGAAGCTTTTGTGACGTAGAGGCAAGAGCTTGATGAGATCGTGCAGAGATCATGGTGCGATTGGATCCATTCCATCTGAGCTAGGCAACATGTTACGCCTCAGCTAGTTGCAACTAAACCGAGAAAAGTCTTGATCTTCCCGTTACACCACTTATTGCCGAGAAGGACGTTCGTCGGGCTTCGATCATCATTGGCTTGTTGGTTCAACGATCGTGACTGATGCCTCTGGATGGATGGCTAGTTCTCGACCTCGGTGAGATCGGTGATCTCGAGTCAAACTGATGCTTTGCCTGAACGTAAAGCTCAAGCTCGATGCTCTCCACCGACGAGCTCTTCTTGGACATGAAGCTCGTGCCTTTGAAGATCTTTGGTCCGTTGATGAGCTTTCACTGTCAATGCGATGAACTGACCCACTTGCTGGATGTCAGGCGGAGGCTAGAGTGGAGACCTTGACGACGTCAATGCTGCTCTTGTTCTTGTCTCTGCGGTTAGTCATGGTGATGAATCAAGGTCTTGAGGTCAACTTGCCGTAATTGGCAAGAGCTTCTCAAACTTCTCATGAGACATCATCATGGCCCTTAGCATTAACAAGCTTCTTGAGGCCCAAAGGCTCTCACCATATGGTCTCACATGATAAAGGAGGAAGCTTTCTTATGTAGCCTTGCTTGATGTCACCGAAGACCCACCGACGAGCCTGGAACCGAGCCGAATCTCTGAAACCACGAACTGGAGGCACAGAGGGCCAAGCCGAATCTCTGCGTTGTATCTCGCCATCTGGTCTCACATGATAAAGGAGGAAGCTTTCTCATGGAGCCTTGCTTGATGTCACCGAAGACCCACCGACGAGCCTGGAACCGAGCCGAATCTCTGAAACCACGAACTGGAGGCACAGAGGGAGGAATCAAGCCGAATCTCCGCGTTGTACAACCATCTCATTGTCGGTTGCAGTTGAGTGGAGCTCGACGGCTCTGAGGAAGCAACGACGGCCTCGTCCATTTACAAACTCACCGGAGATTAGAAGTTGTCCGAATCTTGTAGGCTCAGGAATTGACCCACGACCGCCTCTGTTGCCTTTGTCGGAGCTCTATCTGGACGAGAAGCCATGTCCGTCGACAGAACACGACGAAACAGCTCTGCTCGATCTCTCCTTCCGTCGCACGCAGGGTTGTCGTCGGGACCATCGAATGGATTTCCCCGGATCTCCGTTTTGACTGCGACTCCTAAATCCTAGATCAGTTTTTTTTTTAATTAAATTTCTTTTCATAGATTAAGCACACGTATATTATGCTATAATCACAAGTCAAAACTTAATAATGAGATAAGATGGTGAAACTTATCTTATTCAGAGTCTCAATACTCGGTCCAAACTGCTCACCAACTGCTCGATGAAAGTCTCACCCGAAGAAAGTTTCATCCTTTAGGTTGAGGTGAAGTTAGATATAGGATTCTCTCGAATTTGAAATCTTTGAAGATAATTTTCCTTAGCCCCCTCCTTCTAGCGCCAACTATTTGATCCAAAAATTGTGTTTATGCTGAAATGTTTGTTGAATCAATACAATAAAAGAATCTAAAAATAAAAGATTAGATTCTTGAGGTTTAGGAGAAATCTTAAAGAATCAAATGAGAAATGAACATCAAAAAGAATTTATAGATCAAAGATTGTTTTACATGTATGATTACAAGTGTAAATAAATCTATAAACTCTTTGTAAGAAGTGTTCTAAGTATAAAAAATGGAAAAGAGAAGAGAAGATCCCCATAATCAAGAGAAAGATCTCTTTATTTATACAATGATATGTGTAGGGTTTTCTAGCCAAATGGGCCTAGTACATTGTCTAATGGACCTTGAGGGAGGATGTAAATCCACCCCCTGTCGGTTTTCACCTTTTTTCTTCGGTAGCATAAAGCCATAAATTAAAAACTATTATATTATAATTAGTACTTATTATTTGAAAGAAGAAATAATAAAGTTTTATTATATTATCTGTCTATCTGTCTATCACTTCATTATATTTTTAATACTTTTATCATTTACTCATGATCCTATTTTTGTTGTTTGATGTGAGAAATCATGTGTATTTGAGTTGTTCAATGAATTGTCGCTAATAGCATCGTCACTGGAACAATTGCAGATTTGAACCTCATCAAAACTCTTTATCATAAAAAGATGACCGCTAAAATGAAGTCCAACATCTAATTGTGCCCAACCATCATATTCAACCATTTGAACGATTTGATTAATTAAAAAGAAAACGTATTCAGCCCAAACGGTTAAGAAGGCCCCACTACCCAAATAACTGAATTGAATTTTTAATTGTGATAAAAAAAAAAAAAATAATGTTTTTGCTAACGCGTCCGACCGATCATTCCTACTTCGAGGAATATGAGACATGCTCACATACTCAAAATCCTCATATAATCTCTGGAACACCTCGATCTATGTCGTGAATGTTAGCCAATCCACCGGGTTTGTAGCCAAAATTTGTTGTTACCTATCTAAGTCGAGAACAGGACTATACACAACAGTATCCCAAGTCCCAACAATGAAATGCCATACTGGGTTGTAGAAAAGAGATTCTGCTGTCCAGAACATACTTGGTAATGTCTCAAGAATATAAGAGTATCCATGCCGTCATTTCTAACAAAATGAACTTTATAATGAACCGTTCCACCACTACCTTTACTAAAGAGAACGCAACCAGCCAGTTGAACAGCCTGTTATTGTATTATTTGATGAACAAAGACCGTGCTTTGCCCATCATCTGCACACAAGTAGCATTAACTGTTTGATGTAAAATCCTCAAATACTTGTTTTTCCAAATCTGATTTTGGTGTGTATATATTATTACCTTGGTTAACCTCTCATAGTGCACTGAATTTAGCCATGGAAGGGAGTCGGAGAGCTTGTAAGTGGTCCATGTCGTCTTCACACTTTGTGTATAGCTCCTCACATAGCTTTGACGATTGGTTGTTTTTATGTGTATTTTTTTTTTTGAACACATGTTGTTTTTATGTGTATATCGAGAAATATTTTAAATAAATTTATCTATAAAAAAACTAGAAATTTTGAAAAAGAGTTTTGGTCAAATTCAATCCTTTTATATAGGAATTTTAGAAGATACGTAGCTTAAATTAGATATCTTTCAATTTTTTATTCATCTATAAATATATTTCTTTTTAGTTTAAAAACACATTTAGTTCATTAGCTAAGATGAAAAATGCTTTTCAACCTTCGCTTATTGGTTTCATTATGGTCACAGTTGTCCTGTTCGGTTTGTATTTATATTTACAATTTTATTACTATATTCAATAATAGTTTAAAATTAAATTTATTCTGATATCATATTATGTAATGTACTGATCTAATTTTTATATCGAATTCTATAATGTTGAGTTTAGCAAAGTTTTCCAGAATAATCAACGAGAAATACTTAACACCCGTTTTGCGTAAAATGTTACTGACTTACACCTCAAGTCATTTCATAACCTTATTCTGAGTTATCTGTGTTGAACTCTTCCAAGTACCTACTGGTACTCCAGCTCATTTCGGTTTTTGTTTCGTTTCTTTCATAGTCTTATTTGATTTCCTTTAAATTCTATGTCATGTAACTCAGGGGTTCTCCCTCACTTTTGTCCTTTTGGACTCCACCACAATGAAATATTCAGTGTTAAAAAAAAAAAGAACCAACGTAAACTCTAGTTGGTTCGTTTCCTCTAGTCCAATGATCATATTTAATCTTCCCATAAATCGTTAGAAGAAAATTTCCGAAACTTGTCGTTATACTTTGAATGTATCGAATGTGACAACACCACCATAACGTGTAGATATCTTTTCAAGAACACGGCATGCTATGTTTTTTTGTTTTTTTTTTCGCATGCTATGTTGGGAACTAATAACGAACACGACATTTTGCGCTTGCATGTGCTAGGTAAAGAAAATAATTTAAGTTTATAAATATAAAAAGAAAAAAAAGAAAGAAAGAAAGAAAGATGAAAGGTGTACAAAACATTTACAACAATGCTTACAGCGTCTCGTCCTTGCTCGTCTTCTTTGTCCTGATTCTGTTTCGTCCGGCCCTCTCGATCAATTCCACCAATAAATTGTCGTCTTCAGAGTCTCTCACAATCTCAAGCAACAGAACACTTGTATCTCCTGGCGGAGCCTTCGAGCTTGGTTTCTTCAAACCCTCGGCACTTCCGCGTTGGTATCTCGGAATACGGTATAAGAAAGTCTCAGAGAAGACGTACGCATGGGTCGCCAACAGAGACAACCCTCTCTCTACATCCAGTGGTACCCTCAAAATCTCTGGTAACAATCTTCACCTGCTAGATCAGTTCAATAAAACTGTTTGGTGGACGAGTCTTCCTAGCCGCGATGCGCCGGTGACGGCAGAGGTTCTCCCCAACGGAAACTTTGTACTGAGACACTCCTACAACGACGACCCTAGTGAATTCTTGTGGCAGAGTTTCGATTTTCCGACAGATACTTTACTTCCGGAGATGAAACAAGGTTACGATCTCAAAACAGGGCGCAACAGGTTTCTTACATCATGGAGAAGTTCGGATGATCCGGCGAGCGGGAACTTCACGTTCAACCTCGAAACTCAATGGGGATTGCCTGAATTTATTCTTCGTATGAATCATGGATGGGTAGAGGCAAGGAGCGGTCCCTGGAATGGAATCGAGTTTAGCGGCGATGCGAGGATCAGATTACATGGTTTCCAATTTTACAGCTTCCGTATGACCAACCATAGCATCTACTCGATATTGACAACGAGAGACTGGATGCTCGAGCGAGTCACGTGGACCTCGACATCATCAGAATGGGCAGAGCGGGATGAGTGGGTAGGCCGTTCAATATCTGGGTGTGTAAGGAGGACGCAGCTAAGCTGCGGAGGAGATCATGACTTTTTCGAGCTAAATAATACGAAAATGCCAGATACTAAGACGGCGACTGTGGATCGGGGAATCATCGATGGGAAGAAATGCAAAGAGAGGTGTCTTAGCGATTGCATTTGGAAAAGATGGACTGGGTTGTGTGACTTGGACCGGAGACCTCGTTGATATCTGGACTTACTTCGAAGGCGGTCATGCTCGATTCTCATATCTAAGCCTCGATTCTCATATCTTTGGTTAGTGTCACGACTTATAGTTCACACCGTTGATGTCTTTTGGAAATATGTTAATGTTTGTGAACGAAGTGCAGATAAAACCATAAGCTGTATGTTAAATTGGCAAATGAGATTTGATATCATCAATGGTATTGCCCGAGGGGTTCTGTATCTTCCCCAAGACTCACGGTTTAGAATCATCCATAGGGATTTGAAAGCAAGCAATGTCTTGCTTGATAAAGATATGGTTCCAAAAATTTCAGACTTCGGAATGGCTAGGATCTTGGACGGGATGAGACGGAAGCTAACACGAGGAAGGTGGTCGGAACTTAGTAAGCACTTAAAAGCATCATATATAGTATATATATATATATATATATATATATATATTGAAACAAAAGAGCTACATGATAGCTTTTTATATATAATTGTTATGCAGTGGCTACATGTCTCCAGAATATGCGATGAACGGGACATTCTCGATGAAGTCAGATGTGTTCAGTTTTGGGGTCTTGCTTCTTGAAATTATAAGTGGCAAGAGGAATAAAGGCTTCTGCCACTCGGATGGTAATCTTAATCTTCTGGGATATGTACGTAAGCTTTTGAAACACCACTCGTCTTATTCGATTTTCTGACCCCATATTAATAAGAAAATTAAGATCCGAACGAACCAGGTGTGGAAGCAATGGAATGAAAATCAACGTCTAGAGATACTAGACACGGCCGTAGATTCTTCATCACCAACGTTCAGGCCACGTGAAATATTAAGATGCTTACAAATTGGCCTCTTGTGTGTTCAAGAACATGTAGAGGATAGACCAATGATGTCGTCAGTAGTTTTGATGCTCGGAAGTGAAGCAGTATTTATACCTCAACCTAAACGGCCAGGTTACTGCGTAGCCAGCGGAAGTTCTCTTGATACTCGGAGTGAAGATGAAGCTTGCACAGTTAACAAATTCACCATGTCAATCATTGACGCTCGGTGATATGATGATAATATTTCATTCAGCAACCAGATGAAGGGCCTCTACCTAAATAATATATGTTCTTTTGCAAGGGCAAGAGCTAGGAAACCCCAAATATTATTCCAACAAATAAAAGCAGTAAGAGAGGCATAAAGAGCTTATGTTTAGTTGATTATTGGATCGATAATGACGATTTGCATATATATTAAATATTATTTCTTAATGTTTTGTCTGGGATTCCACGTTTTTAGAAATTAAATATAATTAATATTTGTAGGTATATGATAAAACATACCGTGGTGAAGGTTGTGCTTTATGATACTGCAAAGTCGCCTCCAACATTGACTCTGCCATTACTGCCCTCTCCTCCATCTCAGCAAGCCCAGCAACAGCTTCCTCATATTTGTCCTAACACCATTGTTTTTGGGTTATCAGACTTGAGCAAAAATGGAATACTAGTCAAAGCCATTTTACCTGAAGCACTTGGGCAGCATGTCTCTGCGCTGCTGCATCCTGCTCAGCAGCTCTCCGTGCATCTTCCGTTACCTTATGTTCTTGCTCCATCCCAATCAACACCTTCATTATTATTCTCTCAAGTGGTCAGCATCATACATTGAATTTGCGCTAGCTAGAAGAGAGCACATATTAATCTGAAATGCAAACCTGTATCATAGCAGCTTCTCGATCCTTCTTATCAGAAACAAGCTTTCGAACCTCTCTCACCCCTTGCTCTAACTGCTCAATCTACCCCCCAAACCAAAAAATACAAGGAGCAAGCATTGTCCTTATTCATAGATAAATAAAGAACTGAATGCACACCTAATTAGGAAGCATAGTTTTAAATAAAATTAAAAAAAAATGAGAGAATACCTTAGCATTCAGGTGACGCCGATTGTCTTGTTTGACCATCTCCATGAGAGCAACTTCCAACTCTTCAGCTCTACCATTACATATGAAGTGATCAGAGGAATAATGAGGAGATAAATATAAAAGTTCAGGCCTGATTTGAATCTCCAAAGTCATATACTAACCTCAGTAAAGCAGATCGTTTCTCCTCAACCAAATTGCAGAGTTCACCCTTCAACCGAAGAACCTAGAGAAGTTGTTGAAACTCTTTCAAGTGAAAAGCATTAAAAGGTGGGAGAAATGTTATCATTAATTATAAGTTAAACATAAAGAATGACACAAAGTTCCATCAATGCAAGTGCTGTTCTGAAAAGCATTACACAGTTTCCTTCAAACAGAAGCACATCCCACACTCTGAGAACTGTTAAAACAAACAAAATCTTTCATAATGATCAATAAAAAATCTGGCAAGATCAAGGTTTGGAACCTGACCACTTTCCCATGGAAGCATATTGATGAAGATGGAAAGAAACCATGGCGCTGTAACACAAGCCACCTGCACTCCAAGATAATCTAGATGTTGAACTGCAAATTTAAGTATATAACAAAGAGCATTAGCAACCAACCTGCGACCATCTTTGGTATAAGATGAAAACAAGACAATGAAGAAACTTAACCCATTTTAGGAAATCTCTCTCGAACCAACTCCTCCAGAACTCGTTGGTCAACCTAAAATAAGAAAGAATCCAGGAACAATGAACAACCCAAAGATAAGACAGCATTGTGCAAAAAACATTCAGCTAGTATTCTTACCTGTGACTCGATCATCTCTTCAGAGTAATAATCATTGAAGTAGTCATCAATGACTCCTATCAGCGACCTCAAAATTAAAAGTAATGCGTAGTTAGCTTACACTTCACACAGTATAAATAGTTGCAGAGTAGTTTCTGAACATACCAAAAAGCATTCTCTTCGGGCATCATAAGTAATAAGAGTCCAGCAAAGAAATTCATAGCCTGCACATGTTTTCTTTTTTTTTTAATACAAGACAATAAATTACAGGTAGATGATCATTTTGTAAGCATGTCACCAAACTTAGAATATACATACCTGACAGTATCCAACAGAGGGATTATGCCTAGCATAAGCAGTTAGCAATCTCCTCAGAGCATTTCTCCCATCATCATCTAGGGCAGGATGCCCTGGAAATGTCCGGGGTAAATCCTGTACTTGAAACAAACAACCACTTGAGAAAAAAGAACCAACACCAACAGGAGTCCACAAGAGGATAATATATAGTTGCTAACCTTCTCTATCTGTCCTTTCCATTTCTCCACAGCAGCGAGTGGGTCTGCACTTGAACTTTTCTCATCCTGCAGCTCTATGTCCTTTCCTAGACCATCAGCAGCAAGCAGACTTTGGTAATAGTTCTCGACCCGGCGTTTCTTAACTCCCGCAAATGCTTGCCAGAGCTGGAAATTTTGTATACACACTTTGTTGAGCATGAAATAATTAAATATCATGACAAGAGTGCAGAATGAAAAAAGAAAGTATTACCTCACCCCTCAGAGCCATAGGAGCACCACCGCGAACAAGTACTTGGAGTTCTTCTTTCCAAGGGAATGCAGATACTTGGGACTTTGCATCAGCAGCAGGCATGCTGGAGGAGACACATGTGCTATCTGAAGAATCATCCTGAAATGGATTCGATCTTTGAGCTCCTCGCTCGCCATTCGAAGAATGGTCTTTCTTTTTTACACGAGCACTCATCAAGCCCTCAATTGCTCGAAGAGATGGCCTGACCTCAGTCCATATCTGAGATCTTAGCACTTTCTTCTCATCTCCGGGAGTTAAATTAGGACCTGGTGGCAGATATTTTTCTTCAGATGATCCATGATCTTCGAGGAAACTGTTCCACCTGTCCCACCTCTCCTCTTCTTCCTCCTGCGTTAGAGATTCAAGGTGAAACAAAATCAAGGAAAGACAAACTGCTTCCACCAATTAAAAAAAAAAACCAAAAAAAACCAAAAATGACTTATCACTACTACTACTATAGTGTGAGCCTTTAGACATCTCAAGCAATTTGAGATTACTAAAATTTAAGTTTTCTGATATCTTTCACAACTTATAATATGGGATCACCAAAATTTAAGACAAGGATAATGTATGAACTAAAACATGTGTAAGTAAGAAGGTATCTAGAGTAGAAAATTAAAAAAGACGTGGAGATACAAGAACCTGGTAGATTTTGACATGTTCTCGGTATCTTTGCACATGCTGAGGCCTCACAGAAAATCCATAAGCATCCCTGTTTAATAAAAACCCAATCAAAAATCAAACTAACATAAATTCAGACAAGAATCTCCGTTAGTTTTTTTGTTAGCTTTTATTACAACAATCCATTGAGACATTAAAAAGTTGATGGCTTTACTAAGGGATTACACCACAGAGATAACTAATCAAGGTCATCATTAGATGATATATCATCAATGAAGGAGCTAGGCAATGTAGTAGCTACGGAGAAGAAGAAGAAGATACAAAAGGCGATACCTTTTGTGGTCGGATGTGGAGAGAGGATTCACGGCGTCGGTGATCATCGTTAATGAGACGGAGGGCGAGATCTCTCCGGTGAGATCCGGTGGAGTAGTAGTAGTAAGCTAGGCTACTTAACTTGCTTGATCATCATTACGCGATTGAAAGTTTGGAGATGAAGATGAAGTTACAGTGTGAAGACTCAGAGAGAGAGAGAGAGAGAGAGAGAGAGAGAGAGAGAGAGAGAAAGGCAAGATTTTTAATTGTTCCTATAGCCAAACAAAAATTATTTTCGAATTCACTAAGAAAATAATAAAATTAGTTTTTCTTTTCAAAACGAACTTTATATTTTTTATATAAAATATCTGTATTTTTGGGTGAAAATATAGGTTATATCAATGTTAATGTTTTGAAAACCGAACCGAAATATTTGATTGAACCGATTGAACCGTAACTCATTTATCTAGTCGGTTTCAAGTATTTCAAAAGTTAGATTTATATTAAACCATCAAAACCAGTAAAACTCGTTAAAATCAATAGTCCGGTTCGCGAACTCTAGTTTTAAGAAATTTAAGTGAAAAATATTTTTTCCCTGAGATTTTAGTATAACAAATCATATTAATCTTTTGATAATTATCTAATATAAATTTTTTTATTATTTATATTAATCAGTTATAGAATTTTATATTAATATTTTTAATTAGCTAGAAAAAAATAGAAAACCTGGTTGAACTGGTTAGTGTCGAGTCAGTCTGATTTTCAAAACAGTGGTTTAATTTAATCTATTTTAGCTTTATTCAACTTCAGCTTCTTCGATATTAACCTTTGAGCCAAAATTACTGAATCAAAAATCAAAAAGCTCAAATAGATCCAGCCTTGCTTCCTTCCTCAAATTGCGGCGCACGTTACGTCTTTCTTCCCCGGCGGCGCATCTTAGCCGTTCCTCAGGCTGCGTTTTCGCTCCCCGTCACTCCTCCCATAAAGCTATAACCTTTAGGGTTCAGCGATGTCGTCCCCACCACCGCGTAACACCCTCCTTCTCTTCCTCTTCATCAGAGAAACACCCACCACCACCCGACAATGTACAGAACAGTTTCAGTGACGACAACTCTTCCTCCAAAGTTCTTACATTGCCCACCGTCTTAACCATTTGTCGTGTAGCTGCCGTCCCGCTCCTAGTCGCAAGTAGGCCTCTCTACACTTCTAAAGTTGTAGTCTTTTCGGGATTGATTGTGTTTTTCATGTTAAAGTCTTCACCTTTTTGTTGTTGCTTCTCACTAGTTCTTTTGGGATTGTATTTTTTCATGTTAAAGTTTTCACCTTTGTGTTGTTGTAAGCTCTTTTTGGGATTGTGTTTTCATGTTAAAGTGTTCACCTTTGTGTTGTTGTTGTTGCTTGTAGCGTTTTACGTTGATGGTTGGTGGGGAGCAACTGCCACCACAAGCATCTTCGTTGCAGCAGCCGTTACTGACGGGCATGACGGCTATCTTGCTCGCAAGGCACTTTTTTTTTTTTTTTTTTTTTTTTTTTTTTTACGGGCATGACGGCTATCTTGCTCGCAAGGCACTTTTTTTTTTTTTTTTTTTTTTTATTATCTGTCTCTGTGTTTAAGTTGCAATCTTGACGGTGTGCGTTTCAGATTAAGTTAGGTTCTGCGTTTGGAGCGTTTTTGGATCCTGTTGCAGATAAGGTCTTTTCTAATCACAAGCTTTGTTTTTAGTGGACGTGAGGTTTATTGTTAGATTCTGATTTATATCGTGTGTCTTCAGCTTATGGTCGCAGCTACACTCATCTTACTGTGTACAAAACCTATCGACGTTGCTGTGTTAGGACCACTCCCATGGTTACTAACGGTACCGTCTATTGCAATCATTGGTAGAGAGGTTAGAAAATTGGATTGTATTCTCTTTAATATTCTTTTGCAGAGAAAATTGATTGTTTTCTCCTTAATAGTAGTAAATGGCATATCCTTAACTGTATGATGCATTTGTCTTTATGCAGATTACAATGTCCGCAGTGAGAGAATGGGCTGCATCTCAAAATGGAAAGCTTTTAGAGGTAATGTTAGACCACCGGCATCTATCTCTGGTACTGTAGTATGTAAGAGCTTTTTTTGTGTGTTTGTTTGATGCTCACAGGCCGTTGCGGTTAACAACTTGGGAAAGTGGAAAACCGCCACGCAGATGACAGCACTAACCATACTTCTCGCAAGCCGGGACAGCAGTGTTGGATGGCTCGTAGCTTCCGGTGCTGGGTTGCTTTATGTATCAGCAGGACTATCGGTTTGGTCTTTAGCCGTTTATATGGGGAAGATATGGAAAGATATGGAAAGTACTACTGAAGTAGGTTGTAATCTATCTATCTATCGGTTTTGTTTTGCTTTTAAACCTGCATTTGCATGTACGCTTGTTGGAGAGTGTCTCAGTCATAGTCTGTACAGGGAGCACAAGATTTGAATATGCTGATTGATTGAACAGCAGGTAGAAATGAAGCAGTTGTAGTAGTTTGAGAATATGTTAGATGGTTTTGCTTTGCTCTGCACTTGCAGCTTCTTGTTTAATTAATAATATTTTATAAAAAAAAAGGGTTCTTGTATGATGTTTTTGTTACAAAAACTTTGTAGTGTTTGTTGGTGATTATTGTACATTGAATATGGATAATTTTGTGTGATATTTCTGTAACAAAATTATTAGTGTTTGTTCTTTATTAAAAGAGTCGATAAAGATAGGTAAACTATATTTGAAGGGTCTCAAAAGAAACAAGAATAGCAAAATTATAAAAGAGTTTACACACCAGTATATTGAAAGTAATATTATTATTCATAAAGAGAAACACACACCAATCTCTTACTGAAATTTAGTCGATGTGACTAGCAGATTATCAGCTAGAATGGCCTGGAAATGGCTTCGATACTGTAGATGACATCGGTGGTAGCTCGTCCATGGAACCCTGTGATCTTGTGGCCTTTCTCCTCAAACGAGTACTTCTCACCAGAATCCAATCCATACAGAGGTGTCTCCCTTTTGTTTGTCTTGAACTTAATAGACACAGTCTTTCCAAATGGTGCACGAGGTATAGGTCTATAGTAGCCTTCTATGCCTGTGAGATATTCACCATTCTCAAGCACAATCTGCAAAAGGCTCAATGGTAAAACAAAGATAGTAAGTGAAAATGTTAAAGGTAAAGTATATTTGAAACAAAACTCTAGTTGTTGTTTTAGAAAATGACCTCTTCAGCGCCAAGTGAAGTTATCTTCCCATGGTCATCACCAGTTACAAGGCCATTGCCTTTAATGTACACAAACTTGACAAAGGCTATACCTTCCTCATAGAGTCCTATTTTTATCTTCTTCACACCATCGTAGATACCATAATCACCCCATGAATCTCCTATCACTGGAGGGGGAGTGGGAACGGGAATGTCTTCAAAGTAAGCTCCAAGAGCATCGATAGCTTCACCTTCCTTTCCATGGAATCCGAGAAGCCTACCCCCATTTTGCCCCAGCACAAACTTCTTACCAACTTCATACCCAAAGATTGCTGTTCTGCCCCTTGATGTTTCAAACTTAAGTGAGGTAATGACGGTATTGCGGAAAAGCTTCGGGTTATCATAGGTTGCTTCCACCAATGTGATGTGTTCATTCATAAAATTTACCACAAACTGCAACAAGAAACTGTATAAGTTGATGAAAAAAAAAAACTGCAACAAGAAGCAAAATTCAAAAGGATTTTATCTTAAGAAATCCAAACACACGGATCTAACTACAGTATACTCATCAGTTTCAAAATGATTCATGGTTTAAAGTTTTCACCCATTAAAAAAAATATTAAATTTTTATTATATATTTTTGTGATTAACTATTTTTCAGTGACTTTTAGCCAATAGAAATTTAATAAACATAATTATTTTTTGAAATTTACAATTTAATATTTATCACTTTTATTTTGTAAACCATGAATCATTCTGAAGCTGGGAAATATCAAGTTTTATAGACCTTCAACTTCATATCAATTGAAATTAATGTTACAGGTCCCTAGATTTAGAAACTCTAATATCATATTAACTCTTATGGTTTACAACTTAAAACTAATTATCGATAAATGAATTATCCCAAAAATAGAACCTGCTTTGGAAGTATGAGGGAGATACTTCATACTCACTAATAGTATTATATCAATCATCATTTCCAAACTAACAACCATGTGAATTTTCAGAACTACTAGATCACCAACTTATTGGTACTAAACTTTTGGTTGTTATACTATTTCACAAATAACCCGAATTAACATCGATCTAACATGACCTATAACTTCTTTTTTGAAAATTATTAGGCCAATCATGTATATAAGACCTAGTAGAGAATACCTCAGATTGGGTTTCTCCTTTCACCCCATGGTGTCGTGTCTCAAACCTCGCACCTTTCACGTACTCAAACTCCAAATAAGTGATACGACAATCATCTTGACCAACACGCACCGTCCTAACACCGTCGAAACAACCATCGTCCCAAACACTCCCCTCTTTACCACCTTGGGCTTCAAGCTTGTAAATAGGGAAAGGCGTGGTCAGAGAGTCTAGTTCAAGGTAAACTCCAAGAGCGTCGACAGCTTTATCTGACCGTCCGTGGAAACCTACAATCTTCTTTCCCTCGTCCTCGAACTTGAACTTTGTACCATTGACAACTCCAAACAAGTTTGGACCAAACGTTGGAGACGTTCTACCCTTTGATGTCTTGAAGACAAGGGACGTGATCACTTCCGTGGCTATCAGAGCCACTTTGTTGTGGCTTCCCTCCACCGCTGTGATGTGTTCATCCGGATATTCAATCACAAACTGCACTTGAGAAATGTTATTTGTTCAATCAAGAAATAAAATACACGAAAAAGAAACTAAGAATGTGAAAAACTGGAGAGTAAATGCAGTGGAGAACCTCTCTAGGGTCTTCTTGAGTTACTGTCCCATATTCACGTGTTACAACTTCGCCGCCTTCCTTCACGTATTCGAATTTGATGTAAGTGATACGTGAGAGATCTTGCCCAACATACACTTTCTTTACTCCCTCGTATACACCATCGTCCCATTCACTCCCACCTTCACCACCGCAAAGAGCCATCTTCTGGTACATCCTCCCCATTTTGAATCTTCAAATCCTGTAATAAAATGAGGAAGATAGATTATTATATTGATTTAATGTTTTAGAAAATGTTAAAGTTTGATTTAAATAATAATCCAAAATTCATTTAAAAACCTCTACTAATGCTACCAATGTAAACATACACAAATGAAATCATACATACTGAGGAAATAACGGTGATAAAAAGTAAAGTATGCCAAGCTTTTTTGGTAGAACAGTAATATCATGATAACATTGTAGCATATTCTTATACACAGCATGAACACCAAAACGGTCCAAGAATCACATATAGAGTAAGTAATCAACTGATGGATAATATTTATATATAGTGTGATTTTATAAGCTTAATAATAGTATCGAACAAAGCCCCCACATAGCTGACTGAAAATGCGTATTCACAGTTAGATATGACACCATATCCCAACGGCTAAACACATTAATATATCTTCCTCATTCAAAAAAGAAAACGCATTCACAGGCTTCTCACTATTTGTTGAGATATCCTGCACTAAACACTCCTCCCACTTCTCTTAAATCTTCGGTGAAACGATCTCAAGATATTCAGTGATATTCATGTAAACGTTTTACACAGGTAAGGTTATGTAGTTAATTATTAGTAGTATAAGATAAGATTAATGGTATTTGATGTTAATGGTAATCATAAGCGGACTACTAACAATGGAAAAAGAAAAAAAGAAAAAAGAGAGAGAGAGAGGATGTCATAGCTACATGAAGTACAAAAAGAAAGAGAGAGAGAGAGAGAGAGAGAGAGAGAGAGAGAGAGAGAGAGAGCACCGGTAAATTCTTGAGATCTGATTGAGAATGAAGGCGATGAACCTTATGGTTGATTACATGTGTGTATTTATTGACCCTTCTCGTGACTTGCAACCAACACATGTTTCACGACTCACGAAGGACTGTCAACAATTGCAATAATTGTTTTTGATAAGAGTCCATAACAAGTAAAATATATTGAAATATGTGTAAGTGTGTAAATCCTTGAGATCTCATTGAGAACGAAAGGCAATGAACCCTGAACCTTTTGTATATTCAAATGTGTGTATTTTTCTACAGTTCTCGTGAATTGCAACTACCACATGGTTCACGATTACGAAGGACTGTCACAATTGCAGTGATTGCTTTTGCTAGGAGTCCATACTCCAAAACCAGCTCAATATATTGATACAATAATAAATAAAATTTATTGTATAAATATAAATAAGAACAAAAAGTTTATATCCACAAAAATACTAAAAATAGAAAGAGAGAGATGAGTTTTTTTTAAGAAGAAAGAGATAAGATAAAAATAATTATATTCTCATTAGTTGTGTTATGAAGATGTGTTTTATAACAAACAAATATATATATATGAAAAGTAAATTGATATATGTGGTTAGTGATAAAGGGTTTATAACTTTACTATGCATTTTATGTGACTTTCGTTGTTGTGTGTTTCAGATTTTCATAATATATACTTTCTGAAAATCCGTGTTATTGTCTTTTGCTTTTCTCAAACATCTTTATTGCTCTGTTAAAAAAAATTCTAATAAAATCCAGTGAAAAGTTAAAGTCTAATTATAACCACACAATTTCTCTTCTCGAATGATCATATGATATATGATATATCTTTTAGATCTCGTAAATGCCACATCTAATGTATAGACATGGATTTTAAACAAAGCAGTGAGTAAAAAAATAGGTTGCATTATCACTTTTGATATCCTTTCTTAATTTGAAAAACTCATACAACGTTGACGTTATATAAAATAACTAGGTGTTTTTCTAGACCTATGGAATTTATTAAATTTAATTTATATTTAAAAATAAGTTTTATTCTCTCTGTTTCATTATAAGTGTCGTTTTAGGTTTCGGCACACGGATTAAGAAAACGATTAATTTTGTATATTTTCTATAAAAAACACTATTACCTATACACCTAACCATATTTCAACCAATAGAAAAATAATTTTTGCATAAAATTAATAAATTTTGCATTGAAAATCAAAAACGACACTTATTTTGTAACGGAAATTTTTTCTAAAATGACACTTAATATGAAACGGATGGAGTATTAAATATCATAGATTTTACTATTTTCTTACTAATATTTAATATAGATTTGATATATATTAAATCAATTTGTATAAAACTAATAAAATGATATAAAATTGTATAGTTATCAAAATTTAGCCTAAACAATGTTTATAAAATTTATAAATATATAAGAAACTAATGATCTTAGGATTCGATATTTAAATTTTTAAAAAAATTGTAGAAATTTTTGAAAGCTTAGTAATACAAATTGTATAATTATACAAAAATAATAATATTTCGAAACTTGAAATGTTATATATGAATATATTTATTTTATAGATGATGTATGAGGTATTACCATATTTATAAAAAGTTTACCAAAAAAAAATATCAATATTAAATGTAATATATGAATTATTACCATATTCTAATAAGTTTGCCAAAAATATAAATCAATATTAAATAAAATTTTCCATGTCGTATTTTTTCGGAATATATGAATATATTTATTTTATAGATGATGTATGGGCTATTACCATATTTATAAAAAGTTTACTAAAAAGAAATATTAATATTAAATGTAATATATGAATTATTACCATATTCTAATAAGTTTGCCAAAAATATAAATCAACATTAAATGAAATTGCCCATCTCGTATTTTTTCGGAAATCATGTCATCAATTTCAATAGTCATATTATATTTGTTTTGTGAAATTGATTGTAAAGAGGACAAGTGGCAAAATTAGTTTGATAGTAGAGGGATCAGTTCCGTTTGATCTTTATTGATTGATCGGATCGGAATATCGGATCGGATGTGTCAGTTTACTAACCTCAGATATATATATTATTTTATTTTATTTTATTTATAGTGTGCAATGAATCAGTATTGATTTGAAGATGTGGCCACAAATATCTGATATGGACAACTATTAAATACTCGTGTTTCAAAGTAAAAAGACAACTATTAAATAATGATTTCTCACTCGTTGCTCAAGTAATCCACTATATTTTGAGTGATTGATTTCCCCAGAGAAAGATCGGTTGCAAGGTAACGAGTGAGAAATTTTTAAAAACCATTAGATATATATTAGATATATTAATTATCTAAATTTTTTTGAAATAAAAACGATTAGATTTATTTTTCAAATTTTAAATATTCACTTTCTGTAAGATTTATTTTTCAAAATTTTAAATATTCACTTTCTGTTATTATTATCTTTATTATAGTTTGGAGATGTTATCAATCATCTTTCTAAGGGAAATGTTCTAATATATATATATTTTAAAGTTCAACGTTTTTTAAATATTAGTACAAATTTCTAAGTTTTTCTTTAAGAAAGTGTAATCATAAACATAATTTTTTTACTGTAAACAAATAATAATCGAAAATTTTATTTATATTTCAAATAATTTTTTTTCTAAAATATTAACTGTGAGACACAGGTAATATGTCTTCTCAGATCTATTTCTAAAAAAAAAACATTTCCAAACAAAATGTATATTTCGTGGACACCGAAATCTAAAATTGTTTACTGCCATGCTAAACAATTGGGTTTAGTTCAGCCAAAATCCAAGTGGATTTCGCGTTCCGCAACCCGTCTTTTCTACAACCTAAAAAAGGAGAAGCCCAAGTCTTAGTCCATCTTCCCTAAGTGAAACAATGCGTTTTGCAAAGGCAAGTGGATGAGTTTGTTATAACAAACTTTTGAGCTGGAATTGTAAAGGTGATCAACGTGAGAGAAAGCAAATCGAAAAAGTACAGAGGGAGGAGACGAGAGAAGACTTAGCTCAAGTCGTGAGGTTGACGTCGACGGAGCCACTAAAGCGGTACACAGTTGGATCGAACCATTCCGGCGGTGGTTTACCGGCGTCATTGAAGATACGGCAAGTGAGCTCGTTCTTTCTTCTTTGTAACTTGTACGATTGATTCGCCAATGTTGAACTCTGTAAAAGCTTGAATCATAGTGAATCTGTTGAGGGATGTCGTTCCCTCCCCGGTGAGTAGATCAGCGAACACCGGGTGAACAAAAGCTTTGTGTTGTTTTTTGATTGTTTTCTTCAATCGTAAACCTGAAACCAAAATCAAACTCAAATCAATAACACACATTAAGCAAGATTTAAACCTAAGGAATTGGATCTAAAACTCTACGTAATGAAGTTTGAAATTATTATTTTTGACTAAAAAATTATAATTTAAAACATAAACAAACGATTACACGATAAGAAGATAAATTTTATAGTTGGGTAAAGTTTTTATTAAACAAGCTTCATGAATGATTGAATCTCATATTATGAACAAACAACAAAAATACTATATAACTAACAATACAATGAAAGGCAAGGAACCACGGCTACGACGGCCATGTTTTCCTTTTCCTTGAGTTTTGGGGATGAGTTTCAAATTTCAAAAAATTAAAAAATTAAAATTTTCAAAACAAAAAGAGACTATTTTGGTCATTTTATTTGTTGAAGACTATTTTTTGTGATAAAAAAATTAAAAAGAGTTATTTGAGAGAATTGTCCTTAAATAAATCTTAACAAAGGGCTTTGGGTCTTTCTAAACATAGAGCCGAGATTCTATCGGCTAAAATCTCCTACAAAAAAAATATTATCCATTGATCATGTTATTGATCAGTGTTTCATAAGCTTATATGAGATCTAAACACCTCGATACTCAGTTCGTTAGACCTAAAATGAACTATTATATGCACATTAATTAATTTATCTAGACTTAATTAGATGTGTGTTACTGCAAGATTCATCGTACCCTTAAGTGATTTGTCTAAACTTCATCAGTGATATTTAACCTAACATTTACTAGAAAATCTTATAAAATATATAAATTAACTGTGTACTGTACATCAATATCGTCTATATTCATTGTTTCTTTAATAAAAAAATGGCAAAATCATATTTTTTGGACTATTAATTATTTTTTCCCATTTAAAAAATAACTTGCATTCAATGTAAATTTATAAACCATTGATTTTATAAAATGTCCATTTATATTTTTATGTTTTGTAAAATATATTTAGAGTAGAATATATTATATTATAACATAGATGTTTGATGATAAATTTTTTTTGTACGTAATATTATATTGATAATTTTATAACTTGATGTAATTGTAATATTCATATATTAACCTATTGATTTTTTTTATTTATTTATTTAAAAATGATTTAATTTTTTACAATATGTTTTTATGAATTATTATTAATTTTATGATATTTGATTTTCTTGAAAATTGTATTGTAGCAGATTAATATATTCTATATATTACAGTTTATGTTTTTATTTTCAGCAAAAAGAAATAACAATTCATCGTAATTAATTTAATTTTTTGATTTTAAATGAAGTGGCAGATTTGTAAATAAGAAAGAAATAAAATGGCTAAATGTGTAAATAAAAAGAAATATTTAATCTGCTATCCATGTTTCCAAACAATTCTCATTTAATCTGCTATCCAAGTTTCCAAACGACAGAATGTGTAAATGAAAAATAAATACAGTGACTAAATATGTAAATAAAAAAAATATTTAATCTGCTATCCTTGTTTCCAAACAACTTTCATTTAATTTACTATCTAAGTTTTTAAATAGTACCAAAAATACTTCAGTCTATATTAATAATATAGACGTTGACTAATAATATAGACGTTGACTCTTCTAGTGGCAACCACCGCATGGTTCACGACTACGAAGGACTGTCACAATTGCGATAATTGCTTTTGATGAGTCCATACTCCATAACCAGCTGAATAAATATATATTGCTACAATAATAAATATAATTTATTGTATAAATATGAATAAGAACAAAAAAGTTTATATCCACAAAAATCTTAAAAATGAAAAGAAAGAGATGAGAATTTTTTTTTAAGAAGAAAGGGACAAAGGGCTAAGATAAAAAAAATTCTTTGTAATTGTGTGACTTTCGTTGTTGTGTGTTTTAGATTTTCATAATACTTTTTGAAAACCCGTGTTATTGTCTTTTGCTTTTTTCAAACATCTTTATTGCTCTGTTAAAAAGTTTTCTAAAAAAAAATCCAATGAAAACTTATAGTCCATACCAAAAAAGTATAACCACACAATTTTTCTTCTCGAATGATAATGATGTATCGCTTAGATCTTGTAAATGCAAACATCTAATGTTATAGACATGCATACTAAACATAATAGTGGGTAGTGATTCTATCAAATAATAGTGTTGCATTATCGCTTTTGATATCCTTTCTTAATTTGAAAAACAAATACAACGTTGTCATTATAAAAAGAGCTAAAAATAGTTAGCTCCGTTGATCTTATTGAGAGATCGGATCGGATGTGTCAGCTTACTAACCTCAGTTATATATTTTTTTTCTATTTTTTTTTTATAGAGTGCAGAATCAGTATGATTTGAAAATGTGGCCACAAAATTCTGATATTAACCACACTATTAAATAATGATTTCTCGCTCGTTTTTCAACTAATACAATATTTTTTGAGTGATTGATTTTCCCAGAGAAAATGGGTTGTAATATTAAATAATATCTATTTTCGATTGTAATTGCTTTGAATGACATGCATGAGAAATACATGAGAGATGAAGCCAGCTTTCTATGCAGTTTATACAATATCTTTGTAACTCGTAAGGATTAAATAAAGAGAAAATAAATCTTACAGTACATATTAGAAAGAGCGCATGGATCAACCACATGTGGGAGGGAGGACCAGCGGAGTTGCAATACGTCCCCAAACAATATCCTATTTTTTATATTCCCTATACAGATGAAGATAGTAAAGATAATAAAGATAATTATGTAAGTCTAGTTTTTGAATCTTGAAGATGTAAATTTCCAACTTTTATTTTTATTTCTCATTGAACAATCACTACTCAAGTTTTCTCTTCATTCATCTAGCAGAACAGAAAGGAACTTGTAGGGATAAAACAACAATGAAAGTAGCGAAATAAAGAAAACACACACCAGCCTTATTAACAATTTTATTCAATCAATATAACTGGCTGGTTTTGTTTTGTTAAGATAATAGAAGGCCTTTTCACTCGGCGGAGGTGATGGGCACGACATAGACTCCAATACTGTGGAGAACATCACTAGCTTGTCCATAAAACCCAACGATCTTGTTGCCATTTTCCCCGAGAGTGAACTTCTCACCGTAATTCAATTCAGACTCACCTGAGTCCCTTTTGTTTGTCTTGACTGCATCGATATAACGAATGGCTCCGCGACTCTTATCAATGTAGCCTCCCAAGCTCAAGAGATATTCATCATCCTCAAGGACTAACTGAACAAACTCAAGAATAACAAAGATAAAATGTAAATATAATTTAGCGAAGCATAATTTAAACAAGAAAAAATCTTGTTGTTTTCAAAAATGACCTCTGAAGCTTCTGGTAATGTCTCCCCATGTTCATCTCCAGATACCAACTCTGTTCCCTTAATGTAATCAAACTTGACATAAGATACAACGTCGTAACATTGTCCTATAGATATCTTCCTTACACCGTCGAAAACACCATCATCCCATTTAACTCCTCCGTTGCCGCCTACCGACGGTAGTTTCTTGGTTGGAATCAAAGGAGTAGGAGCTTGAATAGGTGCAAAATATGCTCCTAGAGCATCAATAGCGTCACCTTCTTTTCCATGGAATCCAACAAGTCGATGATCCTTTTGCTCAAGAACAAACTTCTTACCCACTTTATACCCAAAGAATGATGTTCTCCCACTTGATGTTTGGAAGG
The DNA here is from genome assembly GCF_000695525.1 of Brassica oleracea var. oleracea. NCBI lineage: Eukaryota > Viridiplantae > Streptophyta > Magnoliopsida > Brassicales > Brassicaceae > Brassica > Brassica oleracea. The sequence goes on from NC_027751.1 coordinate 50,489,562, forward strand.
TAAGTGACGTGATGACGGTATTTTGGAAAAGTTTTGGCTCATCATAGGTTACTTCCACCGACTTGATGTATTCATTCGGGCAATCAAGCACAAACTGGAACAAGAATCAAAACTTAAGTAAGTAAATATTTATGGTGTAAATCATCTCTCTCAAATTGGTCTGAGGCAACAAGCAACTAACTTAGTTAATGTGGGCTTCTTAAAAAATGAAAATAGTTATATTTGAGCATGCAATCATATTTAATTATTTTTTACAGAATTAAGAATTAACACATTAACTAAGTGAAACATGGCATATGAGTTTTTTTTTTTATATCAAAAGACTATATAATCTCTACTCTTTTTCTTCCTTTTTTTAATTATTTTTATTTATTTTAATTTTGAGAAACTGTATGATAAATTTTCAGAATCACTAGATCACCAACTATTTGGTACTTAATATTTGTGGTTTTACATTTTCACATATAAATATATAGCTTTTTGAGATTATTGAACCAATCGTGTAAAAGAACTAATAGAAATTACCTCAGATGATGTTCCTCCTTTCACCCCATGGTGAAGTTTCTCTGACTTCCCACCTTTGTCATACTCGAACTCTAAGTAAGTGATACGATGATCATCTTGACAAACGCGCACTGCCCTAACGCCATCGAAAGAGCCATCGTCCCAAACACGTCCCTCTGTACCACCTTGAGCATCCAACTTGTAAAGAGGGAAAGGCGTGGTCAGAGAGTCTAGTACAAGGTAAACTCCTAGAGCGTCAATAGCATTATCCGACCGTCCATGGAAACCTACGATCTTCTTTCCCTCGTCCTCAAACTTGAACTTTGTACCATTAACAACTCCGAACAAGTTTGGACCAAACGTTGGAGACGTTCTACCCTTTGAGGTCTTGAAGACGAGAGACGTGATCACCTCCGTGGCTATAAGAGCCACTTTGTTGTAGCTTCCCTCCACTGCTGTGATGTGTTCATCCGGATACTCAATTATAAACTGCACGTGAAAATGCGTTTATACTATTGTTACTTACTTACTTTCATGTTATAACTCCAGATGCACATTAACTTTAATTGATACTATTTGAGAATTTTTCTCTTTATGTAATATTTTTTAGAATAGAAATATATTTTAGTGCTATTATATGGTATTTCTTTAAAACTATTGATGTAGAAAACTAAGAATGTGAAGAATGAAGAGTAAATGCACTAGAGAACCTCTCTAGGGTCTTGAGTTATTGTCCCATATTCACGTGTTACCACTTCACCGTCTTCCTTCACGTACTCGAATTTGATGTAAGTGATACGTGAGAGATCTTGCCCAACATACACTTTCTTTACACCCTCGTATACATCGTCGTCCCATTCACGCCCCCCTTCACCACCGCGAAGTGCCAGCTTCCGGTACATCTTTCCCATTTCGAATTTTTAAATCCTATAATAAAAAGAGGAAAGTAAATTAATATATTTTTATATATCAATACAATATCTTAAAAGATATTCAATTGATTAAAAAAGTCAAAATTCATCTTAAAATAATATAATTGCTACCAATTTAAATATAAACTAAAGAAATCATAAATGATGAAAAGAAAAACGGTGATAACAAATAAGTCTCAAACATCAGCCTCACAATATATATCCAAATCCAATGAAATGTGTCAAGCTTTATTGGCAGTACACTAATATCATGATAACATTATTGCCTATTTTAATACATAGCAAGAACACCAAAATGGTCCAAGATAATCACATATACCATGATAATGATGAAATTAGAGTGTTAATGGTTAGCAAGAAAGGTCCTTTTTTTGTAAAAATTTAGAAAAGTGTTGCTCAAAAAGAGTTTACAAAAGTAAAAGTGTACTATATATATGTAGATTAGTTTGCAGAAACAAAACAAAACAAATCTTCTTACAATCATACGTGGGCAATTAAAAATGGAAAAAAAAAAAGAGAGAGAGAAAGAGGATGTAAGAAGAACAAAAAGAATGAGCGAGAGAGAGATAACCGGTAAAGTCTTGGGATCTGATTTGAGAATAAAGGCGATGAATCGTATCGTTGGTGACATGTGTGTATTTATGGACTCTGCTCGTTAATTGCAAGTTTGCAACCAACACATGTTTCACGACTCACGAAGGACTGTCAACAATAATTGCTTTTAATAGGAGTCCATAACCAGCTTAAGATATCGTTATAATAATAAATATAATTATAATAGAAATAAATATAAATATAATTATAATAGAAATAAATATAAATATAAATAATAACAAATTTTTATATACACAAAAAATATTGAAAATAAAAAGAAAGAGATGAGAAAGAAAAAAAAATAAAAAAATATTATTTCTGTAAACAAATGATATTTATCTACTTATATGCATTTTATGTGAATTTGTTTTGTTGAATGTTTCTGGTTTTATAATACTCTTCTTTGAAAACAATTGTCTTATTAAAATGTTAATCTGTTTAAATTATTTATTAAAAAACTAGTAAAAATTCAATAAAAAAAACAAAAGAGTATAACTATGCAAATTCTCCTTTTAAGTGATCATGATGTACCTCTTAAATCTCTTGGTGGATAATAATTTGGTGAAAAGATTGGTTGTATTATCATACGATCATGTACATATTACTTTTAAAACTTCAGGAGTACCACCGATCGATGTCTAGGCTAATAGTTAAACGCATGGGTTAATTATATTGTGCTCATAATTTGAGCCATGATATGAAGAATATTTTATGCCATTTTGTATTTAACAAAAGCTAGTTCCAAATCAAAGAGAAGATTATGGTTTAAGGTTCAAACTAGTCTTCTAAAAAAATCTCCAGATCGTATTCGTAGATCTCAATTGTCTGTATATGTAATGCCATCATGAGTTTGTTCCAGGCCGTCTCAATTATTTTTTGGACCATGTTCAAAAATAGTAACGATATATTTAAAGCATAATGAAATAGCTTTAGAAATTAATAGTTCTATTTATATATGTTTAACATTTTTTTTATAAATTATAAACTCTAAATTAGTCTGTACTGTATTTAAATTTTGAAGTTTTAGACTATAATTTATGTATATACTAGATAAGGCCCGTGCGTTGCAACGAGTTTTGTTTGATGTTTTAGTAAAAACATAAAAATAATAAATCATTTTATTATAGATTGAGGATTTTTTTTGTTTGCATAAGCTGTGAGATATTTATTTTATAATTACAAACCCATTTACACACATAAATTCCTATTTGTATTTGTATTTATAATCATGGTGAATAGGTAAATTGTTATCAACTTTGTATTTAAGGCTAGAGAAAACACTCATACCTAAAAATTTAAACCAAACTCAACCAAAGTAAAAATTAAAATGAAAAAAATTGAAAGCTAAATAAGGTCAATCTAGTTAGTGACAATATTATACGGGAAATTACCAAAAATACTTTATTCTTAATTCCACTTTTATTCTCACTTTTAAAAAGAAAAAAAACACTTATAATCCTAAGGTTAACTAATCTAGACTAAGAGTTTAAAATTGAGGAGGTGTGGTAGCTTTTATGAATATGGAATTTAGGACTCTAATAAATATATAAATAAATAATTAATTTTAAAAAAAAATTTATGTTAACTAAATATAGTTAACTCATATAAGTTAACATAAATATATATATGTTAACTAATATCGAGCTTCATAAACTTCATTATTCATTTAAGGATTTTCAATCATATGGCCAAGATTAACCGAGCAATCATCGTCATAGCTGAAACTATTGTATATTAAATTTTTTCAACTAATTAGAGTTAACTATTAAAATAAACATCCAAATTTTTTATTAGAATTTAGTTCAGAAGATGCTGATAAAAAAATTACACCTTGATATCTCTTGATAAAAGACTTTCATGATAATAACAATATTATCACATTTCACAGCGATATATACCTTCAAATAGTTCTACTTGTCCAGCTCACAATGTTGCTTGTATTTCAATTTCACTATATAGAATAGAGTTTTTGTAGAAAAAAAAAAAAAAAAACTGAAATTGCTTAATAGAATTGGATTAATAATTCATAGAGAAAAGTGTTGCAGTTATTTATAGAAAAATACCTCCTTAACAATTAAGTTAGAGTAACTATTTGAACATCAGCTTTTTCATATTATTGATATACTAATTACACATTTGTAACAAAAAAGTTATATATATTTATATAAATGCATGAATATTATCATCTAATTAATAGTTTCTTGTATCTTTAAGTTGAGCAAAATCTTTGTAGTTGAAGTCAAAAAAATTTCACAGAGTATTTGAGGTAATGATTGTTTCACACATATGCAGTTGTTGTTTTCTCAATCACTCTTATTTGAAATTTATGATCAGAGACTTTATAGTTCTTACTGCAATCTTGCACATTATAAATAGAAGATATCGATAATAATTCATTCAGATAGTTCATCTCCAAACTTTTCAAGAAGAGAATGAAGCACACAACTTTGATTGTATTTTCCTATATAATAAAAAATCAATTTGAATAAAAAGTTATAAAAGATTTTTTCACAGAGTATTTGAGGTAATGGTTGTTTCACACATATGCAGTTGTTGTTCTCTCAATCACTCTTATTTGAAATTTATGATCGGAGACTTTATAGTTCTTACTCCAATCTTGCACATTATAAATAGAAGATATCGATAATAATTCATTCAGATAGTTCATCTCCAAACTTTTCAAGAAGAGAATGAAGCACACAACTTTGATTGTATTTTCCTATATAATAAAAAATCAATTTGAATAAAAAGTTATAAAAGATTTTTTTTTAAATTACCTTTATTAAGTATGAGATATTCCTTCCTAAAAGTTCATTATTATTTTTTCAAATTTCTTACCTTTTAATATTTTTAACTGATTTAGTGTTAAATAACCTTCTGAATTCATTGTTTTCTTGATAATGCATGATAGCAAATTAAATAAAAATTTCAGTTATAAAATAGTAAATATATTTTTTTCAAAAATAGTCTTATTGAAAATATTTGAAATACTTATTTTACTTTTTTCAGATTTGAAGAAAAAAAAAGAAAACTACAATTAAGCACTCTTTAACAATTTTCTTTTGTAGAAGATTTTATAAACGGATAATTACTATCAAACCAAATTTTCACAATTATATTTTTTTTTTATTTTAGAAAACGAAAATTAGTATTAAGTAAATTATTATACATATTTTTTTAGGAATTGTAAAAAGGAAAACAAAATTATGAAAATGAAATTATTGTCAACTAAAAAAACTATCAAATAATCTTTTGTTGTTATCTTTATTTAGTATTTTAAAAATGATTTTACAAAACGAAAATTAGTATTAAGTAAATTATTATACATATTTTTTTAGGAATTGTAAAAAGGAAAACAAAATTATGAAAATGAAATTATTGTCAACTAAAAAAACTATCAAATAATCTTTTGTTGTTATCTTTATTTAGTATTTTAAAAATGATTTTACAAAACGAAAATTAGTATTAAGTAAATTATTATACATATTTTTTGTTTAGGAATTGTAAAAAGGGAAAAAAATTAGAAAAAGGAAATTATTGTCAACTAAAAACCATCAAATAATCTTTTGCTATTATTATCTTTGTTTAGTATTTAAAAAAAAGAAAAATTACTATTAAATAATTCTTTTGTGTTATTATCTTATTATATTTATATTATTAGTGTCATCATCTTAAATTTTTAATTGCCATGTGTCATCGTCATGTTAATTAGTAATTTTGAAGAACCAAACTTTATATAATAAGATTGTTGAAAATTTCTTTAAAAATTTTATTCTTATATTCGGACCCTATTCAACCGCTCCACATGCACGTATTAGACGGCCCTGGTTTGTTCTTTAAGATCGTCGAAGGTTAGTTACGTAGAAGACGACCATGGATCTCAATCGTCTACAAGACTCTCTAGCTCTACGAGTTGAAGGGTGGATTCGAGGTTGGTGAATCCTCTCATCAAAAAGTCGTAAAATGTAAGTTTTGATTAGAACACTTTTTTCATTATGAGTTTGAGCTGTTTTTTCATTTAAAGATATAGATTAAATAAATCTTAACAAAGGGCTTTGGGTCTTTCTAAACATAGAGCCGAGAAACTATCGGCTAAAATCTCCTACAAAACAATTTTTTTTAATATCCATTTATCATGTTATTGGTCAGTCTTTCATAAAGCTTATAGGAGATCTAAACACCTCTATAATCTGTTCGTTAGACCTAAAATGAACTATTATATGCACATTAATTAATTTATCTAGACTTAATTAATTAGATGTGTGTTACTACAAGATTCATCATACCCTTAAGTGATTTGTCTAAACTTCATCAGTAATATTTAACCTAACATTTACTAGAAAATCTTATAAAAATATATAAATTAACTGTATACTGTACATCAATATCGTCTATATTCATTGTTTTCTTTTAATAAAAAAATGGCAAAATCATATTTTTTTGACTAATAATGATTTTTTCCCATTTTAAAAAAAGATATACTTCCAAATTTGAGGCATAATAAAAAGACCCGACCCGACCTGACAGCGCTAAGCTATCGTTAAAAATTGATTAACCATCGTCTCTCCAGCAGAAACATATTAATTTTCTTTTCGGCAAGATCCCTCGATTATCTCTCCGTGTTCTGTAATCTCCATAGATTCGAAATCTCATCTCTCTCTCTCTCTTTGCCGTGTGCTCTTGCTTTTTCGTTTTGTTTTTTTTTTCTGGTTCAATTCGTTATCTTGTTTTCGTTTAAATCTCAAATCACCTGCTCTACATATACTCGATTCTTCCCCCGGCGAACGAAGAAGACACAAATCGATTCTTCACTGGTACAAATCGTTCATAAATTAGTTTTTTTTTTTTTTTTTTGTTTGTTGTATGCATGTATTGTGAGTTTGATTGAATGGGGATATGATGCAGGAGGGTTGTGTAATGAATCAAGGAGGGAACACTCAGACCGTGGCTCCACTTGACCCTAACCCCATTGAGGTATTAAAAAAGCTTTACCTTTTTCCAATTAAAGATCATTCCTTTACATGCATTAGGCTACTAATGTTGCTGCCTGAATTGGATTTGGTGATTGTTTGCTACTCTATATAGGCTTTATTGATCCTCCATGTTACATTAGTTTGCGTTTGTTAGTTCTCCATTTAATTGTAACGGTTAGGGCAATCTTTGGCCCTATTAGTATGTTTATGCAATGTGACTTTATTATCAGATTTGAGGCTTTTAACATCTCTGAGTTTTAGATATAGTCTTGAGTCTAAGATGACCTTTCTCTTTGTTGCTTGTCTATGTTTCTTTTCACTAAAGAAACTTAGGTCATGATTAACCCCGGTCTCTTTTTCTTAGTTTTTAACTAAGAATTGTCTGTTAGCCAAAAAGTATCAAATCATGAGTTAAGAACCCCAAATAAGAGACCGGGGTTAATCAGCTCTAACTGCCATATGGAGGATAAATATTTAGTCTTGCCACTATTAATGCTTTTTATTTTTGTTTTTGTTTTCGGCAGAAACGATATGGTGTTGAAGGAAGCCAAGTGCAGACATCGCCATATCAATACTCAACTGGGTCTGACGCTGCCTCATGGACAACACATAGCGTAGATAATCAGGCTGTGCAGCAGAATGGGAACTATTCAAACTCTAGCTATTACCATCCACAGCCTCCAGTGCCTGCTACAGGGAACGTGCAAGAGACATCCTCATCGACGTCTGGGACTGTAAACGTCGCTCAAGATTACAGTGCTTATACGCCTTACCAGACCCCTTCCGACCCGCAAAACTACTCCAACACTGGATATACAAATTACTACAGTGGCGGCTATCAACAGCAGCAACCTAGCCAGCCATACCCTCAGCCTGTAGGGGCGTATCAAAACACAGGTGCTCCTTATTCCTCATTTCAGAATCCAGGATCTTATGCTGGGACTGCAAGTTATTCAGGAACTTACTACAATCCTGCTGATTATCAGACTACTACCGGAGGTTACCAAAGTACAGCTTATAACAGCCAAACAGCTGGAGGTTACGTCAATCAGACTCCTACATCATCAAACCAGGGAAACTATACATCAAACCCTTATCAAAACTATACTCCTGACGCTGCTAACATTCATAGCGCCACTGCTGCAACCGCAACACCTGTACATTATCAACAGAGCTACCAACAGTGGCCAGGCTATTACAGTCAAACAGAAGTCCCATGTGCCCCGGGCACGGAAAAGTTGCCTGCCACTAGTACATTTAGTCAGAGCTTTCCAGTTGCCGGTGGTGCTGCTAATGAAATTCCTGCTTCAAATGGTCAGCCTGCTCCGTCTTATGCCCAAACTTGGAGGCAGGAAACTGACTCGTCCCAGCCACCATCTCAGCAGGTTCAGATTTACTTTCAAAAGGGAGTATAACAAATTTGTGTTCTTAAGCTTATTTTGAGTCGGTTACTAGAAATTTTATGTGCATAGTGTTTTAGATATGGTCACGGATTGCTCTCTTTTTATTAGAATACTAAGCAGTCTTTTTTCTATGCTCTCAGCCTGCTGCAGCGGTTAGTGCCTCTAATAATGCTTACTGGATGCATCAAACACCAAGTCAGCAAGCTCATTATCCTGTTCCTCCACAAAATCATTACCAGAGTCCTCTGGAGACAAAACCCTTATACGAGACCCCTATTCAGGGTCATCAGAGGGCTACATATCCTCAAGACCTGAACTCTCAGTCTTCCCTTCATCAGGCACCGTTAGGCTATCGCCAGCCCACTCAGACTACGCCGTCAGTGGATACTCAAAGGGTAAGCAAAATACAGATTCCAACTAACCCTAGAATTGCTTCAAACTTGCCATCAGGTTATACCAAAATGAACAAAGAGAGATCACCAGCCGTTGCAACCCAAACACCTGCGTATGTTAGTGTTTCAATGTCAAATCCGAAAGGTCATACCACTGCTATGCCTGAGGTAATACCCCCATTTAAATTCTTGAACTTTGATTACCTAGCAGGTGACGTAGATATTAAATGTTGGTCACTGTAAATTGGTGTATTGAGTAAATAATATCATGTTTGCTTGTAGCCTGGAACCTTCCCAAAAGCTCTTTGTGGGTTTGTCGAGAGAGCTTTTTCACGCTGCAAAGATGATAAAGAAAAGGCATCTTGCCAGGCCGCCCTGAAGAAGGTAAATGTAGTATGGTTAAAGATGTTTTCATGAACAAGAATAAATCAATTTGCTATTATTACAATACTATGTTAATTTTGTGTTGCTTTGCATGCTGATACTTCTTTTATATTTCTAGATCATAACCCAAGCTACAAATGATGGTACTATTAATACCCGGGACTGGGATACTGAGCCTCTCTCAACTGTCCTGAACACAGATGTGACTAACACTGAGTATGCCCCTACTTTTCTTCCTTACCTCCAGCCTGCATGATCTTTGTTCTTCTTTATTGTATGTTTGGAACATTTACTTCATATGATTTGCTACTAAGTCTTACACTGCGCTGCAGGTCGAGCTCCGATCCTATATCTTCGTTACAAAATAAGAGCTCAACAAGACGGCCCAAAAGCAGATGGGAGCCGTTAGTGGAATCCAAACCATTTGTGAAGCCAGCTTCAACTTTCACCAGTGGTGTTAAGTTTGGAGGTTGGAATCACCAAAATGAAAATAACAAAAAGGTAAACATACTTTTTTTTGTTATTTGCTAGGCATTCTCTGAATGGTTCTGATAAAAAAAATGCAGAACTCTGAGACTTTTCAAAAGGTGGACGCTGTCACTGGCTCCAAGCCCACTTACTTTGCGCAAAATTCTGCAAAAAAGAGTTTCCAGCGGCCTGTGAAGCGACAGCGTTTTGCTGGTGGTGGCATTGACGATGAGGAATCTAGTGATAGCGAGAAGGAACTGACGCCTTACTATTCCAGCGCAATGTCACTTGCTAGTTCTGCCGATGAAAAGAAGCGGCGTGATAGTCGTTCCAAGCGTTTTGAGAAAGTTCAAGGGCACAGCCGAGGGAATGATATTCCTAAACCTACAATTTCAAATGCTAGAAGGGGAACTGCATTGAGACTTGGCCAAGATTTTGATGAAAGTGGAAGCAGAGCTGTGGAAGACATGGACTGGGATGCACTAACCGTTAAAGGAACTTGCCAGGAGATTGAGAAACGTTATCTCCGTCTTACTTCTGCACCGGATCCTACCACCGTAAGTATCACTATATACCTAGTAATCTTTTTGACACACTGACTGATATTTTTAACTGACTCATTTGTGCTTTGCAGGTAAGACCAGAGGATGTACTGGAGAAAGCTCTGTCAATGGTTCAGGATTCTCCAAAGAATTATCTTTATAAATGTGATCAGCTAAAGTCAATTCGCCAGGACCTCACAGTACAGAGGATACACAATCGTCTAACAGCGAAGGTATACGATTGAGTTTCAAATGATGCTGAGCATTGAGCATGTTTATGATGTTTCTATGATCAATGTTTATTGCAGGTCTATGAAACACATGCTAGATTTGCTTTGGAAGCTGGGGATTTAACTGAGTATAATCAGGTAACCATTCAGATTGTCTAGATCTGATTCGGTATTGTAAACAATTGTATCTATTCTCCTAATCAAAAGATTTCTAATCACTGATGGAATCTAGCCTTGTAGGATACATCTATTGTATATTCCTGATGAGACTTAACATAAATCTCAGGGTATTTGTAGTCTTACTGAATTGTTTTTTTGTTGTTGTTGTTACAGTGCCTGTCACAGCTGAAAATCCTTTATGCGGAAGGCATAGAAGGATGCACTCTGGAATTTGCTGCGTACAGTCTACTCTATATTACCTTACACTCGAACAACAATCGAGAACTGCTATCATCTATGTCCAGGTTAGTGCTTTCACTTTTTCTTTTGCATCTCTCTACCTACCAATGTGAAGAGATTACTCCTTTTAATTGGGTTTGTATGCATGAGATTGAGTGATTATATGATATCTGAATCTGTTTTGTAGATTATCCAAAGAAGCTAAGGGTGATGAAGCAGTTAGACATGCTCTCTCAGTTCGTGCAGCCGTTGCATCGGGAAACTATGTTATGTTCTTCAGACTCTACAAGACTGCGCCAAACATGAACAGTTGCCTCATGGGTAAGGGGACATATCACTTATGAGAACTATTTTGATATGTTTGAACAATTGGATAGATGTATAATTTTTATGTTTTGTTTGCAGATCTCTATGTGGAGAAGATGCGTTATAAGGCAGTGACGTTTATCTCACGGAGTTGTCGTCCTAGTATCCCGGTTTCATACTTAGCCCAAGTGCTGGGCTTTGCTGGTACTTCAAGCGAAGGTACTGGTGAAAAGGAGAATGATGGTATGGAGGAGTGTTCTGAATGGCTAAAAGCTCATGGTGCTAGCCTCATAGCCGACAGTAACGGAGATATGCTTCTTGATACCAAGGTAAGTCTTCTTTTGACTTTGCCATAATGTTGGCCTAGCTCAGAGCCATATTCTCAAGATATGCATGTGGACTGAACTTGTGTTAATTTCCTTGTGCAGGCGTCATCAACGAGTCTCTTCATGCCAGAACCTGAAGATGCAGTTGCTCATGGAGATCGATATCTAGATGTCAATGATTTCTTTACGCGTACATGATGAAAAAAAAATTAATGTCTGTTGTGTAGTCTGATGGGGAAAATGAAGTTCATCACATCTTTTGAGACCAACGAAGATGATTGAAGCATCTCTCACCTCGTCATCTTTTTTGCCAAACATAACCTCAGGTATATGACATTTTAGGTCTTATATTACTTTGATAGAAGAGGACCAAATGTTTTGTAATTCGTTTTTGTGAATATGGAAAATCCTTTGTTATTTTTAAAGACTTTGAAAGGGAATCCAGGAAACAATAATGTAAAACCATTTTACATTTAAAGGAATTACAAACAGAAAAAATACAAGTATGTTTTGATTTGGCTCTCTTTTTATCACTTCCTCTTGTTCTTGCTTCCAAGCAACAAACAGAAGTAAAACAAAACCCTAAAGAAGAATTCAAGTTTTAATGTTCAAAATGCAAACTATAGATTATTCATAGATTGATCTATAGTCAAAATGCCTACTTCGGAAAACAAGAGATCGAGCTTTCGGGAAATAATGTACAAATTTTCCAAACTTGCTACCAATTTAATATTTTCTAGGTTTAAAGTACACATACTAATTACAGGCTCATAGGGGTGGGCATTTTATCTACTCTCCAAAAATGAACTTCAAAACTTCAAATTTAGAGTTTTGAATAGTGAAATTTCATATTTTTATTTGCATTTGGTCCTTATAATTAATTACACATCACATTTATAATTCTTAAATATTTTTTTCATTTATCGTTTTAATCTTTAATACTTTTGTATATCTTAAGTATTTCAAATTTATTTTTATAAATTTAAATTTTACACATAGAATTAAATAAAAAAATTGAAATAAGATTTAAAATATTTTAAAACTAGAATTAGATAACAAGAATATTACAAAATAAACTTAATAATTTTTTTTAAAAAAGATACATGAAAACATAATTATTACACAAATTTGAATATTACAACAACACTAATAATCTAGTAAATTTGTTCTAGAACTTCTAAAATATTGTCCAAACAAATTTATAATATTTTAAAACTAGAATTAGATAACAAGAATATTACAAAATAAACTTAATAATTTAAAAAAAAAGATACATGAAGACATAATTATTACACAAATTTGAATATTACAATAAAACTAATAGTCTGGTAAATTTGCTCTAGAACTTCTAAAATATTTTCCAAATCTTTTTTGTGTAACCAAAGATGGAGCATTACGGAAATAATTTTATGTAATAATGTGGTATTTTTCTTGTAGTTAAATATTTAATTAATTATTTCTATTTTTATTTTTATGTTTTTAGTATAAGATTTTATTAATTAATATTTTATGGTATTTTTATATATGTGCTAGTGATTTATAAAAGTTTTATAGATTTATATTAATTATGATAAATATAAGGACCATAGCATAAATTACAAATAATTTTGAGTTAAATATGAAGTTTTGTTTTTGAAAAAGAACACCTTAAAGCTTCAAATATAGAAACTCTAAAATAGACAATTTTAGAAACTACGAAGCATCATTTTTTTATTAACACATTTTTCAAAGAAAAATAAAAATTAATTATCTAAAAGATTTTTCAGAAAATATTGATATATTATTATTTAGATATCCAATTCAACAATTCTACCTTTCATGATGCTCTTACAACTGGACCATGCATTCATCATGGCCATGTTATAATTTACCTTCACTCCTCTGGATAATTCAGGTTGTAAGTTGACCTATTTCAACAGGTTCTATAGCTAGTGTTCTGTATTTTTTTCTTCTTCTTAATTTAGCTAGTGTTTTTATCTGACTGTTCAACTAATACGCCGATTGATGAAATAAATTATCTTAAATTCACCAAAATTTGAAAGTAAGGCACGGTAGCACACGATCCATGCCTTAATTGATAATATTGCAGCTACACATACCCTAAACACCTACTGAAATACTTGGGTTTCCACAATGTAGTGAAGTTTAAAGCATTTTAAACAAATCACCAAAGAACTGTTATGCAAATAAATAGTATGTAACAATAGAAAGTACAATAATCTGTTTAGGACTTTCCAATGTATACAATTTCATATAACAATGGGTCAGAAAAAAAATAAGTATTGTGGTCTATCCTTCTCCCTCATGTACAAACAACACTATAGTAGTTTCTTTTGATCAAGAAACGGGTCCATGATCTCTTCCACCTTCCCTTTCTTCACATTCTTCATCGCCCATTCAATCAAATTCACTTTCTCTCTCGGAAGAGAATGATCAATGACACCAAAAGAGTAAACATCAGATTTCGCAGTCAGTTGTTGTCTGGTCAAATACTCCGGATCAAGATAACTAGGGATGTCAATTGGTTGGGCCACCCATGGGCTAACCCATTCCAAATAAACATGGGTGGATGATGGTCATACCCAAATAATTAATGGTCCAATTGGGTTAAAGACCCATTTTGCTCATGGGTTAACTGGTCCAAACCAAATGGGTGTTGGGCTGGCCCAAAAACTTAATTTCTAGGGTTTAGAGAATTTGGGAAAAAATCAATCAGAAATAATTTTTCCCGATTCTTTTCTTCTCTCCCGCGATTCTTTCTGCAACCAACGATTTTCTCCTCCCAGATTTCTCTTCGTCTACTGTTCTTGTGTTCATCAATCCATACGATTCTCTCTTCCCTCCCATCGATTCCCTTCTTCATTTCTCTACAATTTCAGGTATGATTCGATTTTAGCTCTGATCTCGCGATTTCTCTACTTTCTGTGTTGTGGGTGTTGTGGGTTTTGTGGGTTTTGTGGATGATAATCTTGTTTCCATTGTTTACTCTAGTTCTGATGATGATGATGAATCGTTTAGAATATTGTTTTGTTTTGGGTTCAGAAACGATGCACACTTGAGATTTGGTTTTGGGTTGACGTGTATTGTATTTCTCTTTAAATGCAGGTTTCGTTTCTGCTCGGAGTCATCCCTGTCTTCATAGCATGGATATACTCAGAGTTTCTGGAGTACAAGAGGTCTTCATTGCACTCTAAAGTGTGTATTTAGGGAATATTCTTTGAATTGTGTACTTATTTATACAGCTCTCTTGTTATGTGTGTAACTTGACAGTTATTCTTTACCTGTTACTTGCAGTCATTCAGATAATAATTTGGTTATGGCTTTTTAACTTTGCTTTGTGATTCTTTGCTGGTTATTTGTGTAGGTTATTGAGTTAGACTGTAGCAAAGCAATACTCTGCTCGGCAAAGGATACATCCACCTCCTGAAACTGCAGAAAAACCCTTCAGATGGCTTTAGATCGGCATCCTTCTTGTCGCAGACATGCTTGCATATTGCTACACTTAAATCATTATGTCAAGATTTCTGCCTACTTACGTTAATAAATTACCCACAAGACTTCTCACAACAACCACTGAACACTCCCAAGGCCAAACTGGTTTCTTCCATGGAATTCATTATGCTTCTCCTAACATTTGAAACCGATCCATTATCCATGTAAACTTCTCTTGAAGTTTCAACATTAGATGTAATTAAGTCCACTTGTGGGTTAAACTTCTCTTGAAGTTTCAACATTTGATATTAAAACTCTCTTGAAGTTTCAACATCAGATGTTCCTCCACTTGTGGGTTAACACTTTTGAAATTACCCATAGATGGTCCTGAGCATAATCAAAGTGAAACATTGGCATAAAACCCTCAAATTTTTTTAAAAAAATTATGGAAAAAATTCTTTCTCTGAGTTTTGTCTTGCTCTTAAAGACTGCATTAATCAAAAGCTTTTATATGTTTAGCCTCTTTGCTGCATCACGTTTTTGCTTTTTTTATATAAAAAAGGTGACATAAAACAGAGAGTTATGAAAAACTGAAGTCTATTAAATTTAATTTACATCACATTTGTATTCAGAAATTTTTAATGACATTAAAATTGAGTTTAGATTGAGTTTATACAAATTTTCTATAATTTTTATTTTCTATAAGTATATAAGTTTGTAAATTGAGTTTACAATAATTGATTATGAACAAAATTGAGCTAATTGTTAAAAAGAATAATAATGGGTGGTCTTGGGTTATTTCCAATGGGTATGGGCTAACTTGGCTGTGGGTGTTTTTGGGTATGAGTATTAAATGAGTGTGGGTGTTTTTGGGTATGGGTGTTAAATGGCTCAACTGTACACACTCATTTGGGTGTGGGCCGCCCAACTTGACATCCCTAAAGATAACCAAAGCTTCCTTTAACCGCGGTACTCACATGTGTCTTGTCAAGATCCGGACCAGTCTTGACAATCCAAAGTCCGCAACTTTGGCTGTGAAATTCTCATCCAAGAGAATGTTAGCTGACTTCACATTGCGGTGTATGACCGCTTTTGTGGAGCCTGTGTGGAGATAATGAAGCCCTCTAGCTGCACCAGCACATCTCAAGCCTCTGTCTCCAACTCAATCTAGGGTTATCAGACTCATACAAATGGTCCTTAAGCGTTCCCTTGTGCATATACTCATACACAATGATCATCTCATCAATCTCTTCGCAATACCTTATCAAAGAAGTTGACAAAAAAAATACCCTATCAAAGAAACCAAATGCATGTGTCTGAACTGAGACAGTGTTTCGATCTCTGTCTTGAACTCCACTAGACCTTGGCGAGATTTGGAGACCCTCGTTTCACAGCTATCTTTGTCTTGTCCCTCAAGGCTCCTTTGTAAACTTGACCAAACCCTCCAACTCCAATCAATAAGCTCTAATCAAAATCATCAGTTGCTTGTTTGATTAAAGCTGATGGAAATCGATAACCGATCTTTTAGCTTGAAAAGATTAAGCTCTCACGGTCTCACCTATGTCATTCTGCTTAACAGCTCTTCTTTTCTTGATGCACAAGTAAAATATAATCACACCAAACACTAAAGCAATACACAGTGCTGCATAACCCGTTAATAAAAGAAACAGGGTAAACATTCTTGACTCCACCAACAGATAGGTTTATGCCCAATCTAACTAGTTGTCTAATGTTTTTTTTTCTTGCTAAAAAGTAGTTGTATAATGTTATCACAGTTATTATCAATAAGGACCCGTGTGTATCTTATATAAAAGGCCGACTACTTGCATTGCCTAGAAATAAAGATTAACTATCGATGAGAAAAGCCTCATCATAAGTCAATTTTTTTTATAAAGAAAAAAAAAATTAAAATATGGCATATTAATTTGAATCAAATCATAAAGGGAAAATTCCATAAAATATCGCAACTAAATTTTCTTAACCTTTTTAATACCCAAACTTTTTTTTCTGCTACATGGTTTAATATTCAAACTAATTATTTTGCACATTTTAATACACTTACCTTTAAAAATGTGTTCATTTTAATATTCTAAGTATGCTTATTTTAATAACTAGTTTAAAAAAAATTAGAAATTTTTTAAATTCAAAAACAAATCTTAAAATTTTCAAATTTTATTTTAACTTTTAAGAATAAAAGTAACTAAATTTGGATAAACTTAAATTTTTAATAATATGAATTTTAGTTTTAATTTAAAATTTAGTTTGTTTTCTGAAATTTATATAATTTATTTATTTTATTCAGAATTATTTTTCCAAATACTAAAATATTATCCAAAATTTTAGTTACTTTTATTTTTAAAAATTAAAATAAAACTTGAAATTTTTAAGATTTTGTTCTGAAGTTAAGAATTTTTTTTAAGTTTCATTTGAAACTAATTAATATATTTGATTAAAATTAGCAAAGTTTGGGTGTTAACGAAATGTAGTTGGATATTTTTTTTTGGAATTTTTCCAATCATAAATACTGATAGTAAGAAGACTGGAATAGAAAATAGCATATTGATTTTCAGGATATAGCTTCTAAGTTAACAATCAGATATTTTAACTAGTTAGAGTGATGCTTGAAATAAATAATTTAAAATAAAAATAAGCAAAATTTTTGAAAAAATAACGAAAATAAATATAATTGTTACTTTGGTCTTTGCAATCAGTTTCAGTTGCTCTGGTTTGCATATCCTCCTACATATTTTGTAATATAAAAATCACAAAACTTTAAAACATGTTAACTATAAAAAAAACAATTTTCAGTAACTATCAGATAGATAAACAAAACATTAATAGTTACAATGTTACATATATTGCATATTTAACATATCTATTTTTCTAATAGTTACGAGGATGATCAGTAGTGTGCACAATCTTTTCAGAGCATATTTCACACAGAGCCGTGCCTACAGAAGGAATTTTGAAGCATTCGCTTCTGTTGAATAATTTTGACAAAAAATTATAGGGCATACATTTATATATTTAATTTTATATATACATAGACAAACTTTGTTGATTCCTTAACTAGAAAATATGTGAAAATAACATTGATTGTGATTTGTTGATCTATGTAATCTAGTTAAGGAATCAACAAAGTTTGTCTATGTATATATAAAATTAAAAATATAAATGTATTCCCTATAATTTTTTGTCAAAATTATTCAACAGAAGCGAATGCTTCAAAAGACAAACTAATAGTATATATAAGTATTATTTTTTTATTGCTTAGTTTACAAATTTTGAAAGAAGCTATGTAATTAAAAGACTAATTTGTATGTTTCAGTTTTTTTTATTTGTTAAATAAACATAAAGTGATAATGAAATACTTTTGTATCTTCTATCAAAACTTTATTTTTTTCAAAATAATAATTACTTATATATACTATTAGTTTGTCATAATACAATATTGTTAAAAATATGTACTGTTTTTTTTTGGCTTACGGCATCGAAAAGCCTTCGGCTCTGATTTCACATATCTAGCTAGGATCATGACCAGTAGATTCACAACCACTAATGAAATATTAAGATAGTTTGTCGCCTATAAAAAAGGACACACTGGCACTTAACACTTACAAATCAACAAAAACTAAACATACAATATGGAGGAGGTTGTGGTAGAAAAAAAAAAGAAGAAGGAGGTTGTGCCTCGCCGCCCCTTGGTATTGATAGTGGAGTCGTTGAAGGTGTTGAAGTCCATCAATGGCCATACGGTAATGGAGGCCGGAGCATGAGCGGATCCAGAAAATAATTTAACATGGAATATAATGTATAATATATATATATATATATATATATATATATATATATATAATTTAATAAATTACATTATATTAATTTTTAAAATATACTATTTTACATCTTACATTTTTGCAAAGTAAGTCATACTAAAAAGGTAAGCAATTTTAAAATTTTAGATACTTAATATAAATAATATTATAAAATCATATATATATTTACTACGCACAATAACTTTATTTTAAAAAATATTCATTTTAGTTGGAAAAAAAAATCTCGAAAGTAAAATTTAAATAAATTTTTTTTTCCAAAACTGATGTTAAAGAAAAAAATAAAAAAATAATAACAAAAGAGAATAATGTTATTTAGCAGAAAAACAAAGGAAAGAAGGAAACAGTCTAAAAAGTGCAAAAGAGAAAAACACAGCTCATTTAAGGCTTCAAACTTGGATGGGGCGGGGCACAATTGAGCTTTTAAAGCCAACAAGCAACACGGTTGAATATGTCCTTAAGTTTGCACATGAAATTTATGCAATTAGTATATGGCACGTGCCACACCCTTCTGATACGTGGGTCTGCCCCTGGCTGGAGGAATGTTATTGGTAGCTACCACATGTTTTCTGGACACCCACTAGAAGAGAGCAAGTTGGATTTGATTGTAAGCCCCAGGTGATGATCCTAAGAGCATCATTATCCCTGTATTTTAAGGGGGTTCTTAAGCATTATTAGGATTAAATGAAAAGAAAAAACAGCAATTAAAAGAAGAGACGTATCTTAAATAGGCAATGGAAGAAACGTATCTTGAAGACACGTGTTGGCAGATCACTTTCTCCTTTCTTTCGTTCGTGCTCTGTCTCTCTCTCGCTCACAATCTCCGACCCGAGAAATCGAGGAAGAAGCGGCAGAGATCGCAACCCGCCGCCGGAAGAAAGGTTCGTCAGTGAAGGATAATCCCAACCAGTCGTCTAATCCTTCATCTCTGCCTCCTCCTTCGCCGATCAACGCAGGAGAATCGGTCGTGGCGGGTACGACGGGGAAGGCGAAGAAGAAAGCCGGAGGAGCGAGGGATTTGAGGATTCTCAGCCCTGTCTTGTGGAGTGCGATAAGAGCACAATCATCAAACTGTGAGATACATCTTTTCTCTCCAAATCACGTACATTGATTTTGTCTTTAATATATGGCTTGTGTAATCTTTTTGATCGTGTGATTTATGGTCCATCTGAAGCAGGTGTTGACGAAGTTGGAGCCATGGCTGACCTCAAAGACAAAGTGGTTCTTGTGACAGGAGCTTCCTCTGGTATAGGAAAAGAGATCTGTCTTGATTTGGTCAAAGCTGGCTGTAAGATTATCGCAGCAGCACGTCGTGTCGACCGCCTCAACTCTCTCTGCTCCAACATCAACAGCTTCGGTTCAACCGGAACCCAAGCCACAGCTCTCGAGCTAGACGTCGCATCGGTGCAGCCACCATTCGAAAAGCGGTTAAGGAAGCTTGGGAAGTATTTGGCCTATCTTCAGTCTGATGTTGGCCTTATCATTACTTTAGTACATTGTGAAACATTGTTTTATTTAAAGAAGTTGGCAAGGAATCTCATTGGGTTTGTTACTTCCAGATTCTACTACGGGCATATCACAATCATCTGTTTCCTCAAGTAAGGTATCTTACCTCCTGCCTTTGTGTGGCTAACTATGATAGGTTATAGTTTTCACGGAAACATGAATTGCTGAAGTTATAGAGTTGATTTGGTGAGAAATAAAAATGGTTTTTGAATCATTTGATCACACTGTGGCGTGGAGGAGTTGAGAAGTAAATCGTTTCTCTCCTTGGCAAATTTTTTTTTTTTTAAGAACCCTTAAATAAGAGACTTGCAATGGAGCATGTAAATTTTCAGGTTTTTTAATCCAGTCTCTTAATTCACTTTTACAATTAAAAAGTATTAAAAAAAAATAAGAGACCCATTTAGGGTCTCTAGGATAATGGTGTAAGTGATGATAGTAGCCTTAATCCAAACATGAGATGGGCCTAAGAGATTGACAAAAGTTTGATGTGTGAGGGATGTAAGAAACATCTTTCTCTTCAAAAGTTTGATCTTATGGGTAATCTTCCCTAATAAAATGGCGATCTTTTTAGTGGACAATCAGAATGAGTATGTCCGCATGATGCGCTAAGAGTTCCTTTTTCATTGTCTTGTTCTTCTTTTGTTTTATATATAAGCCACAAACAAAAGTTTAAAAGAGAAAGAATAGCTTTGGACAAGGTAATCTTATTTTAAGGCTTTGAAAGTTTAAATTGATGCACACGCTCTAAATCAAACACGCCAAAAGCTATTAAAAAGTAGTACACAGCTTTGGGTTCTCTTGTCCCTTCCCGTCCTCCCAAGCTGCCTTTTAGAGTTGATTATATTGTTTAAGCCTTATATGATTATATTTATAATGATGTGATACCATAATTCTTTCCATTTGGCCTTGGACTGATTTTCTAAAATTCACGAGTGTCCCTTAATTCTTGCAAGAGACATACACTAGAGAATTTTTTTTGTGTATATTATTATCTATCTAATCTAACAATTCGAGTTTACTGCACATGAATTAGATAAACTCCAGGTTTACAAAAGCCATAACGAGTGAGTGGCTAAAATCATAGTGACAACCAATGTGTAATATAATGGAGGATAATAAACCATATAAAAATAATTTAGATGAAACTACAATGTGTGGAACAGTCAAACCTTACAAAAGAAAATAAGATATAAAAGAATCAAAACTTTAATCTTAACCATATAAAGAATTCAAATAAAACTTTGTTAAAATCTCTTTCTAATAATATATGAATTTTCGAAGAAGACGTTTTCGTAGGGATTAAGTATGGATGGTTTATGTTAGTTGAGCTGAAGGGGCTCGAGAAAAAGATGGCTCGAGAAAAAGATGATCAAGTTTAAAGAACTTTATGTTATTCGATTTAGTCGATGCTAATTACATTTTAAAGTAACTGTAATTTTGTTTTACATCTTCTTTTTTGGATTTTTTTTTGTTTTACATCTTGTACCAACTGTAATTTTGTTTTACATCTTGTACCAATACTAATAACATAAACCAAGATTATATCAACTCTAACCAATATTATACACTAATAGTTTGCCATTTACAGATTATTATGTCTAAAGGTTGATAGAGATTAACATAAAAGCGGACGCTGGATAAGATACTTAATTAACATTAGAAAATGGGTTAATTAGACTTCGGATTTCAACCTAACCCCTAGGTTGCTGTGTACGTCATCATGTCTTGTAATGATGCTTTTATGTACACGTAGACATAATTTCTTCATTGACA
Organism: Brassica oleracea var. oleracea; assembly: GCF_000695525.1. Taxonomy (NCBI): domain Eukaryota; kingdom Viridiplantae; phylum Streptophyta; class Magnoliopsida; order Brassicales; family Brassicaceae; genus Brassica; species Brassica oleracea. The sequence continues at coordinate 50,511,556 of NC_027751.1, forward strand.
TATAAATGATTTGTTTTCACAAATTACACTTAAATATTAAAAAATAACTATGGAGCGAAGTAGCGATCAGCTTTCTGGAAGCAAGGATCCATGTTTCCAGATTTTCAACTTTACGAGAAGTGAACCTTTCTAGCGACCGTCTGACTCTGAACACTCGTGTTTAGGGAATCATCATTTCAGTCTCTCAATCAATCTCCAATAATTTATGTGTTTTCTCTTTTGTCCTTTGAGAATTTTTTTTTCCTGCTAATATCACTACATGTGGTGATTTTATGCAATATTTAAGTTCAAAAGATGTGTCAAATTAGAGACAATCCACGTTTTCACAAGAATTAGTGTAAATTAAATTATTCATATGATATTTTTTAGTTACAATTATATAAAATCAATTATGAACAACCATAGCAAAAAAAAATATTAATTCATAACTGTTATGCGGTGTAATGTACTTAATTAGAGTCTGATTTAGTTATATTTGTCAATATTAAGAAAAACCAATATGAGAAAAATAAAGATAAACAAGCTAAACAACATCAAACATATGTGTTACAAATGAATGATTTTAAACACATACGTTGGGAGAAAAAGTTAGCATTCTACCACTGAATAATAAAATCCGTACTCTCAGATTCTGGTAGACATTTGAATTAATTTATATTTCGAAACTGGAATCGAATAAAAATTTTCAAATCACATGTAATTGAATCTCAAGCAAATATTTATATTCATATTTATTTATTTTTTACACGGAAATGGCCTTAAGGATTTATGAAATTTCATAGAAAAACAAAGAAGCAAAATAAGAGTAAAAATCAAAAGAAAACAAAGAATTTAATCTTTAGTTCTCTCACTCTCACTCATTTTTTTATCTTGTCATCATCCTCATGCCCAATTTAATTATTTAGTCAACCCCTAAACATCTGAGCCCGTTCTTGATCATATTCTCCCGCAATTTTTGAAGCTGACAACGAACAGAATCCGACCTCATTAACACTATACTGCTTCTTCTGTTGCTGAGATTGCTTGCAATGCAAGATAGCTCCTTGAATAGAGTTCTCTACCTCTGAGCTCGAACTCGTACTTCTCTTCAAAAACTGCAACGGACGAAACCCTAAGCTAGCCGATGACTTGTTGTTCAAACTCTTTGCAGCTTGTCTCCTCATGGAAACCGAAAACGATCTCCTATGGCTCCTAGGAACAGAACCGTTACTCTGCTTTTTAGGTCTCTCTGCTCGAGAATACCTCAACATAGATCCTTCATCAGCAACTCTTGACTCATCAGAACAACTTGACTTCCCAAAGAACGATCTTAGATAAGCTCTCGAAGCTTTAATCTTCGTTCCAAAACTCAATTGTTTGATCAATCTTAGCTTCTTGCCCCAAGATTTCTTCTTCTCATCATCCTCCAATGAACTTGAATATTCAAGAAAATAGTCTTTAGGGTTAAGCTCTTTACTCACTTGACAAGAATCTGCCGGAGAGACGGTGCAAGACTCGAACGGGGTGTTGCTAGTCACCGGAGTAGTAACCGTTCCGGTGGCTAAAGGTGTGCTGTAGAATTCTTCATCAAAGGTGTACTCTTCTAGAAGCTTTTGAACCATTTGGAGACGTGGAGGTAAGTGAAGAGGGAGGAGCTTGCCTTTGTAGAAGAGTTCATCTGCTGGAGAAGTGGTTTTGTCTATCTCGAGAGGACATAAATGAGACATTTGGAACTCAAACTCTCTAGGCTTGTTGTTGTTGTTGTTGAGAGCTTTGCGTACGAGGTTAGTGAAAGAAGTGACTTCCATGTCTATGTAATCTTCTTCTACATCACTGTCACACCACTCTAGATTAGCTGCCATTTTGTTAATGTGTGTTTCTTCTTTTTGTATTATGTTTTGGTGATTAGTGATATGAGTTAAGAGTAGAGGAGGTGTGTTTTTATATATGCAAGAGAAAGTTTAGTGTTAGGTTTTTGATTTGGTAAAGATGGTACAACTGTGGAGTGTGGACCAAATTGTGTTTTTATTTTACGTACATCTATGATAAAAATATTAGGAAATAAATAATAAAATTAGGAAGATTTATTTGATTGGGTTTAGAAAGTTAACGGGTTCATCATCTTCACTAATGGTGATTAAACCTTAAACAATGAAAGAACGAATAGCAAGACAAAGTTTTAGAATAAAAACAAAAATATCTCATACATAATTAACTTTAAGTATTGGTATAATAGCCTATCTGATAATTATTTTACTTATGGTGTTTTATTATGTGTATTTGGATTTCTTTAAATTTAGACAAGGACGACGATTAGCGACAATATTCTTGGTAGAAAGCCCACGTGTTTGCTAATTTTCTGTCTTATTGGTTAGTGGTTAATAAATACATCAACACTAACCAAATAGTATGATACAACGATATGATTGTGTCGTGACCCGTATATTGTAATGCTAACACAAAGACATTTAATCTACAGATAAGGTGATATGTTTGCTTCTTCCCAAATTTACAAAACATTAGCAGATACAACCAGAACATAAAATTTTAAGATCAAAAGTATATATAATGTATTTAAAGAAAAAAATGAATGATTTATATAAAACATAACATTTTATTTTATTAAAAACATTCAAATGATTCTGTTAAAAGAAAACTTTGACACGCGCTTGGTTTGGTTAATATTCTCAAATCTTAATATTTATAGTACAAACTCCAGAAAATACAACATAGTATAGTATTTGGATTTTTAAGAATCAATATATTATAATAATTTTGATTTTATTCACCAAACACAAATTTTCAATACGCTTCATAGCATAATTTTTTATATTATGTATTTATCGTTTTCTGTATAGATGTTTAATTTGTAATATAGTGTGGAACTCTTTTATTTAGGTATCGGCAAGGTCACATCCCATTGTAGCATGTTTCAGACATATTACTTGATTCCAGGGTTTAATTGCCCCATTTTCAAATGCCATCTCCCTCATATATGAATGATATTATAAAAATATATATGAATTACATTTTTTTTTTTTTTTGAAACACCTGTATGAATTTCGTAGTATGCTGTTTTGAGTAAATTCGCTTGAGTTTATTTTATTCCAATGCCTTGAGGGATGATTGTAAAATATTAAAATGTGTTTGCATCTCGGGTAGGGAATTAAACCATAATTTATAATCAAACTAAAGACTCACCCGGTCGGACCGGTTTCCATGACATTAAAAAATACGGTTTGATTATACAAAACTGAAATTTTACATCCATTTGAGTGAAAGATGCTAAGACAATGCTCTGTGAATTTTTCATCCACATCCAAGTGAGATACACATGGAAGAAGAAGAAGAAGCAGAAGAAGAGTCACTAAGCATTGGTGTTCCATGGAAAAGATCGGAGAGATAGTTCTCCAAGTTATCAGGTTTAAGCCTCACCAGCATCTCTATGTTTATCTCCTCTCTAAGCATTGGCAAGTACTTTTGGTAAAACTCTTTGTACTCCGGTACGAGTTTCCTTGCTATAGAAACCTTAAACTCGTCCCTCAGTTTCGCATCAAGTATAACACATGATGATTGTTTCATGTACGCTTCTTCGAATGCCACGTGAAACCTCTTGAAATGTGTTTTGGCCTGGTCTGGTGATAGTGTGGTACTGGTTTTCGCCGGTACGGTTTGGTAAACTTTGGCCCATGCTGCGTTCTCGTAGTTTGTAGTGTAGCTTCTGAGTTTTGTTTCGTGCTTGGTGAGCCAATCGTCTCCAAGGAGGTTCCGGAGGTGATGAGTTGAACGAACGGTATCAACCACAAACTGAATGTTGTTGACAAGGAAGAGGTAAGAGAGAGACACATCCTTGTAACTCTCTGCCTTAATGTCTAGTTTGCATAAGAGAACCAGTATGAGCCAGGCTATATGGACCGAGGTTGCATGGTGGTTGATGTGTTCATCTTCCAAGATTGGAGCCGTGAAGTAAGATTCTAGCAAACGAGTGTTTCTCTTGATAGCGTGTTCCGCAAGGATCTCAGACAAGACACGGCTGTATTCAGACAGTGATGATATAAAACTCATTGTTGTTCGAGTCAGCCTGTGAATCCCTCCTCCAGAAGTAAGTGCTTTCGATGAATCATTTTTTATTTTCAATTCAAACTCCGTGAGACACGTGTGGATTGAGTTCTTGAGTTTCTTGAGTGATGAAATAGCCAGTGTCTTGACAGGAGCTACTGAATCAAAGTGAATCAGTTCCATGTCTGGCTTAAGGTCAGAGATAGCTGCATAGAGATCCATGAGCTTGAAGATCCTCTCAGGGAGTTTTTTCTTCTCCTTATTGGAGACAAGCTCTGGTAGACTGAAGAGATTGAGTCCTGCTTCGTTGGCTATCTCGTAGAAGCAAGTGTGTCTTATTGTAGTGGAAGCAGAGAAGACATGATCACATAGAAGTTTCTCTCCTCTGAAGAGTGTTGTGACTCCAATCTTTGCAGCTTTGATCCAGTTCTTGATCATAGGCTCAAGCACGCTCCAATCAGTTCTGTTAAACAAGGAGATCTTGCACTTTTGGATCCTAAGTAAGTGTAGCCCTTCATCAACAATTGACTTTCTGATCATCTTATAACTCTTTATGCACTCTTTACCATAACCACAGCTGATCATAGTCTCTGCTATGACCTTTAAGTCAGACATCACCAGAGCAGAAGCTTTCTCAACCTCAGAGATGGATTCACTAGCCTTCTCCATCTCATCATCAGATTGCATAACATATTCAAACTCTGAATAGCTAGATATTGAGGAGTGACCAGAGACTGATTCAGGATCAAGCTGGTCTAGGTTGGAAGATAGTATCATGAAGAACTCTTTTTCAAGCCTGGACATAGCAATCTCCATCAGGCTATGTGCAAGAACAAGGTTGGGAGATTGAGAGTGTTGAGAGACGAGAAAGTGCATGGCTCTGCGTAAGTCACGGACGCATCTGATGAACTCTTTGGCTTGTTTTCTGCTGTGAATGAACAGAGAGATGGTCTTTGTGTTTGGATCCCATTTCTTGATGATTGGTTCCGTGGAATCCAAGGTTTCCTCCACCATGGACAGAGAAAAAGTCTGGTTGAGAGGGGATTGTGAGAAAGAAGTGGATGAAGAAAGAGAAGACATGATTGATTTAGGAGAAGGGGTAGAGAAAGTAACACACTTGGCTTGTTTTGCCATTGGTGAGAGTTACTTGGGTGATACTCTATTCGTCGTCTTTGTAAGGTCAATGAACATTTTATAGAGAGAGAGAGAGATGGTTTCTCAATGTTTTGATTGTAACCAAAGACCAAAACAAACATTTCTATTACTTAATAGTATATTTGAACGAATAATTAAAAGTATAATGGTATAATTCTCTAGGTAAATACAAGTAAGTTGCCAAATACTGTATTACTTAATACAAATATCTCATCAAGTCTTTATTTAGATGGATGCATTATAGCCTATAGGTAGTGATTTTGAGTCTTTTGACTTAACAAATTTTGGATTACTTAATACAAATATAAGGGGTGTGTTTTATGTGATACCTTGTTAAAATATAGGATTTGGTGACAAAGTCAACTTTAATTTTGAGGTGAGAACAATGAGACTTTTGAAGATTTCACATTGTCGACTTTGAGTTTTCTAATGAAGGTTAATATATGGTTCTATCTTCGTTAATTAATTCCACGGATTCTATAGTTTTTATTAGAGTTGTGTTTACATTTAAAGACTTATCAATTTTAATTTATGACGGTACCTATTTAAAACTTCATTATGTAAATCTATGAAACTACATACTTATTGTTAGTTTTTGTGTTTATGAATCCATAAGATACAGACAAGTTGAGAGGTTAGTATGAATGTGAAACTACAACTTGTATAATTCAATTGTAAATACTGAAACCAAAGATATAATATAGATTTTTATCACTTTCAGATCATTGTTTGTTCACTATATAAGCCTATTAACCTATTTATTTGACTAGCCGAACAAAGGTACGCGTGATCTCTCATGTTATGTATTTTACATGCCTTATAAAGTTATAATATACAAAAATACAAATACATACACGAGTTGAATTAATGAAAAAAAGAAGAAGATAATTTGCTTAACAAAGTCAACGGCTTATAGATGTAGGTCTGCATCAGAGCTGACAAAGCAAATCTAGACCAGCGGTTCTACATATAGCAAGTTAACAACACAAAACTTATAACAAACCGGTTAGAGATTTAGAGGTGGTTCGGTAGAGAGATTGAAGAATCGGTTATGATGTTATTTTAAAGTTACTTTGGTTCTGTCAACCGAGTACTAGTTGTTTGAATTAAACTGAACAACGAGACAATATGAAAACAAATTGGCTGCACTGATCTGATCCTCCAAAATTCTCTATATATAATTCAAACAAACAACATTATTAAAAATGATGTGATTAATAAAAGATTACACCTTAATTGGGACGAAGATCAAGAGGCAAAAACTTCTTCGTCTTGTACGCCTCTCTCAGAGCAAGTTTCTGTTTCTGTGATATCACTGTCAACACCTGAGTTATCGACTTCCTCACCACCTCACTTTAAAAAAACATAAACACAAACAAGATCAGTCACTGTCGGAACGGATCAAGAACTTGAAGTCCTGCAGCTGAGCCGAAAGGTCAGTTTTTGATTTCTCCCTCAGCTCATGAACCTTGATACTCGCTGTTTACATTACAAAACAACAATGTCAAACGTCCGAACGTAAAGAAAGAGAACATGGAACGATGTTAAGGTAAGAAAAGTTTCAGAATTTGAGGCTGGCTCTCTCACCCATTGCGTCTCCTCCTTGGTATGGTGTTGTCAGAGAGATGAAGACGATGATGGCTTGGGACTTGTATCGGATTTTAGGTTTTATGTTTAGTTGGGCTTTCAGTATGGGCATTGTCAATGGGCCAGTTTTGATATTATATGGGCCAAGTTCTAATATTTTCACAAGTCATGTAACTGGGGATATGGAACCCTATTTTCTTAAACATTTATAAATTGTGCTGTACTTTATTTCTTAAGTTAGATGACACCAACTTTTTGGTAGAAGTATATTTCTTTCTTTACATTTTTAGAAGAATTTGGATACTAATTCCAAAATTTTAGCGTGTTTGTGGTGTTTAGGACCAACCACTGCGTTTTAAAAGAAAATCATTACTCCTAAATTAGATTGAACTATAGCGATGTTAGAACTACCATTTGATACTCTTCACATGATTTTGTCGGTTAACTCGCTAAAGTAACAACTGATATATGTTAACCCTACAGCTATATATAAATATTCACCATTCATGAATCATGTGTGGTATTCCACTCAAATAAATAATAAACATGGTTGAGCCACTGGTAGACGAATATTAATTAATTTTAAAATTAAAGTCTTAACCTAGAAGGATTTAGTGCAAGTTTCTTTTTATATATCTTGTATTTTATATCTCACAAACAATTATTGGAAAGAACTAATCATAGAAAGATAAAACTTAGCTATAGGCTACAGCACTTGCATGTATTTGGGTGGTTGGTTTACATACACGGTTGAGATCAAGTCTAACTGGACTGATTTTTCTTCTTTTCTTGACACATTGAATCAGATTGAATGAAATACTAAACGTAAAATAATTTTTAATTGAAGACGCCATCGTTATAAATAATGAGATAGAAAATTCAAAATTGTAATTATGAGTAGGGTTATGACAATTACCTCTAATAAATAGGATGATACATAAAAAAGTTTACACAAAGACATAAATACATGTATATCCATCCCTTAATTTAAAAAAAAAAAAATTCAAAAGACAACTTGATGTTGGCATGCCAACTAAACAATTACTCAATTGGAGTATTTGCTATTTTGTCAAATGAAAATAAACAAAACTACACCGGTCAAGCACTAACTAACAACTAAAAGCATTCATTCAAGAAGAAAAAAACGTAGGAGTTATTATTCAGAGTCTCTTCTAACGTCATCTACAACGAAAAAAAATCCCACAAAGACTTGACACGTTTAAACGCTCTAAATATTCATAACGCAGCGTCTTACGCGGCTTCCCTATATTCTGGCTCATCACTTGATTCCTGTTTAAAATTTTAAATATATTTGTAGTTTACACTTGATTCCTCGACTCTTCTCTATAAATTGGACACCACTCTCTCTCTTGGTTTTGAGCATAAGCCCTTTTAAACAAAACCAACAAGAATATCTTAATATTTGTATGAAAACAGAGCATCATGGTTATGTATGAAGAGGTTAGTGACTCTATATATATATATATATATAACAGTGGGAAATGGATTAAATCATTTATGTATGAAGAGGTAGTCTAAATGTCCAATTTATTTGTTGTTTTTCTTTGTTTTGTAGAATTTCGTGTTGAACTCACGAGGCATGAAGTTGTTCACTTGTGTATGGAAACCGGTCAAGCAAGAACCAAAGGCCTTGCTCTTCTTGTGCCATGGCTACGCTGCGGAGACCAGCATCACTATGAACAGTTTCGTCTTCTTATTATCACTTTTTTTTGTTAAGTATGTCATATCGAATTTAGATATTTACTATCACATAACTTAATAATTAAATGGGAATAATCAGGTACAGCGACGAGGCTAGCCAAGGCCGGGTTTGCAGTCTATGGAATGGACTATGAAGGACACGGTAAATCCGAGGGACTAAGTGGTTACATTAGTAACTTCGATGATCTCGTTGATGATGTCTCTATTCATTACTCTACAATTTGTGGTAATTTTTCGACAAAAAATGCCTTAATTATTTGTTTAGATTTTCATTAACTTAGTGAAAGAAAAAGAAATGGTTGATTGAATTGAAGAGAAAGAAGAGAATAAAGGGAAGATGAGGTTTCTACTTGGAGAATCCATGGGAGGAGCAGTTGTGTTGCTCTTAGCTAGAAAGAAGCCTGATTTTTGGGACGGTGCCGTTTTAGTCGCACCCATGTGTAAGGTTTGTGATTATCCTATCCTTTCATTTTGTTTCTTAGTGTTATCTTTTATTTTCAGTTGTTTCTTCATAATTATTAGTTTTTGTTAGTGATCATTTTTTATGAAAAAATAGTATCTTTAGAAGTTGTTACTAAAAAGTAATAAAACAATTAAAAGGTTAAACAAAGTTGTTACAAAAAAGGTAATTATTTGTTTGTTTTTTTTTGCTAAGAGAATTAATTATTTTAGAATTAATTATTTGTTTTCGTTAGTGATCATATCTTAGAAAATAATATCCTTCGAAGTTGTTACTAAGAAAAGGTTGTTTTCTTGATAATGATGTGACGAAAATTGTACTTTAATTCAGACGATATAAAAACGCCAATTTATTTTTCTTGTTCCATTAAGTTCTGAATGATGCTTTAACGATTATGTATAAAATTGATATTGATTCCTAAGGTGAGCATAAACCACAAACTTTCAACAATCTAGTCTGATTATTGGATTAGCAATAAATATCCTTGAAATAGCGAGATCACCCTCCAATATCTTATCTCCTAGTTTGTAATCCACCTACTCCGCTACTTGCTACGGTAATCCTTATTGTCAATAGTTGTTACTATAATTTAAGTAGAAAGGTTTTTATGTACAGTTAGCTGAAGAGGTAAAGCCACATCCAGTAGTGATCTCAATTCTCATAAAGCTTTGCTCGTTTATTCCAACGTGGAAAATAGTTCCAGGCAGTGATATTCTTGACATTGCGATTAAAGAACCCCACATCAGAACTCAGGTGATTGATTATGATGATCTAAGAAGCCAAGTTTTACTATAAAGCTTGATATTACTTATACGTATGATTCTTATTGATTTTTACAGGTGAGGAAGAACGAATTTTGCTACAAAGGCCGGCCTCGCCTAAATACCGCCTACCAACTTTTGCTGGTTAGCTTGGATCTCGAGAAGAATCTTCAGGAGGTTCTAATTTTATTTAGTTATTATGGACATATGTATTTAGTAATGGTTACAATACATCAGAACCTTTTTTTTTTTGATAATTAATTACTTGACTATCGCTTTTGAACTAGGTATCGATTCCTTTCATTGTTCTTCACGGAGAAGATGATAAAGTGACGGACAAAAGCGTCAGCAAAATGCTATATGAAGTGGCTTCAAGCTCGGACAAAACAGTCAAGCTTTACCCTAACATGTGGCATGCTTTATTGTATGGAGAAACTCCTGAAAATTCAGAAATCGTATTTACTGATGTCATAAAGTGGCTGGTGGATAGAGCCTCTGAATCTAACGGACGATTAGAGAGCGAGTTAAAACATAAGCATGATGGAGTGTTGAAGCATAAATAAGTACTGAGTAATACATGGTGACTTATGTTATATATTCCGTATATGTAATTTGCTCCTAAAAAAGAAACATCCTATCTGTGCAGAGATACTTGCTAAATAAGATGAAGCATTTCATATTTACTGAAAATCTCACAAGTATGCAGCATAAAAACTAGTTAACAAACCCTCAACCAGACATATTTGTAGATAACACAGTTGAATCCAGATGATAATTCAGATTTTTGTTATATGCATAGAATTAATCAGTTTTGGTGACTTTTGTGCTGAAAACTCAATATGTAAATGTATAGAAGAAATTCAACGCCGTGGCTTTTATACCATATGCAAAATTTAAAAAGTCTCTAACAATTAAAAATAAGTTTGCCATTTTCAAATATTTTTGGCTCTTAAGTGTTTTAAGACGTATTTACTAAAGTCAGAAATAATTCGTTAGACATCATGACTAGTAGGGACATTAATTTCAAAAAGAAACACTATATAATTAACAATTTGGGGCAGACAGTGATCAAACTCCGCTAATGGTATAAGTAAAAACTAAACCCCGTTAATATTATGAGGATTTGTGTAGGTTAAGTACATTGTTAGGTAAGTGCATTATGTTAACCAATTATAAACGTTAGGGTGGTCTTCGAAAGTATAGGAATTATTTAAAATTTTACAAAAAAAAATTAAAATAATTTTATTTTAAGAATTTTATTTAACCAATAAATTTTATTTTAAGAATTTTATTTAACCAATAAACGTTAATTAACATTAATTTCTCTTTGCAATATGTTAACCAATAAACGTTAGGGTGGTCTTCGAAAGTATAGGAATTATTTAAAATTTTACAAAAATTGGGGGTATCTTTGTATTATTTTGAACGTTGAAGGGGTGAGATACAAAACAAAAGGAAGGGACGTTGTTATAGTCAGACGAGGAAGCAGAGCTCTATATTTCTTCCATTTACCTTTTCTCAATTCTTGACTCCAAGAAACAAAAAAAGGAGAAAACAAGAGAATCAAATTCATCTTATTTTACGTTATGGTCGGTTGATTTAATAATCTCTTGTTTCTTCTATCTGAAAGTGTCTTGTTCTTTCATCTCTAATTCTACTGATTTGGTTTTGGTGTGCAGGCGAGTGAGACAGACGACATCAAGTACGAAGAGGTATCTGATGATTGATTGAGAACATATAGATAGATAAATCTGATGATTGATTGTTGATTATATATATATTACATATATGTAGAGTTTCATAAGGAACAGTCGAGGATTGAAGTTGTTCACGTGCAAATGGCTACCAACAAACCAAGAGCCAAGGGCTATAGTTTTCCTTTGCCATGGATACGGCATGGAATGCAGCATCACCATGAACAGTTGAGATCAACCTTTTCCTTTTTGTATATGTAGATAACTAGATATGTTTTCATAAAAAATTAAAGCGTTTACCATCCACGAGAGACGACTAATATATACCATTCTCTAGTCTCTTGTCCAGAAACATTCCGAGTTAAGGTTCAAAAGTTCTTCGTTACCACAAACTTATATGGAAACTGTATTAATGTTTTTGAGATCAATATGATTGGATCAGGTACTGCGAGGAGGATTGTGAAGGCTGGATTTGGGGTATATGGAATGGATTATGAAGGACATGGCAAATCCGATTGCCTTAGCGGTTATATCCCAAACTTTGACCACCTCGTTGATGATGTCTCAACTCACTATACAACTATTTGCGGTAACATTGACTTTCTGAAAATAAAAGCCAATTTATTGATTGATATTTTTGAGTGACAAAAAGGTTGTAATAAATAAAACTATACTAGACCCTGATCCGCGCGCCAGCGCGGATATGAATTTTCAGTTTTTAATTATTTATTTTATTAAATAATGTATTTGTAATATTCGTTCATATTATATTCATTAAGTAAATATTTTTTTTCATCTTAAACTATCTATTTTTTTACGAATGTGTGATATCATATAAAAAAAATGAGTATAGAATTAATTAGATAATTTTAAAAACATAAATTTTTATTTCGTGTGCAATATATATCATATAAATAATGATCCGCCCAGTTAACAAAAATCATGATTATTTTATGTGTAATTTTTTTTATTTTGATCATTTCTTTAAAACTATATTAAATTTTACATATTTTAATTAGAATATTTTTAATATCTTTACCTTTTTATTTGAAATGCAACTCAATATTTTTTTAACAATTATAACAAAATATTTAAAAAATATTTTTAGAATTTGTTTGAAAAATATGAAAATTACAATTTAAATTAAAATTATCCTAAAATATGATAAGTTTTGATGTAAACGAAAACTCAAATTATGTCAAAAATAATGATATTCAATGATAATAACAATTTTAATTGATTATTTTTAAAAAAATACATTTACAAAAATATTGTTTGAAATAAAATTCATTTATCTTTCAAATACAAATGAAAATATTATAATTAAATAATAAAAAATATAAATAAAAACCATAAATTTAGCAAATGACAACTGAGTTATATTATGCTAAAAATTTCTTTCTAACAATTTATCAAATGACAAATGAGTTATGAGCAAATAATACCATATAATTTTTAAAAACATCGCCATTCTTAAATATTTTTTGAATAAATAATTATTTTTAAATTTAATCAACTGAAAATAATATCCGTACAATTGTGTGAGTCAAATTCTAGTTTTATTGATGCATGTTCTATATTAGTGCTGCATGTTTTAGATAACATTTTAATGATGCACGTTTTTAAAAATCTCTATTATTAAAATTATGTACGTAAGGATAACTCATGAGTTTTTTTAGTTGATTAAATGACATTATGTCCAAATTTATTTAAGGATATTTCAATAAGTTAACTGAAAAAGATAAACAATAAAATAGGAAGTTTAAATTCATTTAAACATATTTTATTAATGTAACTGAAAAGACAAGTAATAAATTAGACAGTTTTATTCGTTTTAGGATATTTCATAAATGAAACTGAAAAAGAGAAGCAAAAAAAAAAGAATTTAATTAATGAAGTAAGAACATTTTCAAATGTGTACTTCTCTTTTAATAATATAGATACGTGTATTCGATTTGAATTATTCTCCGTTGAACGTGCGATGATATAAGGAAACAACTTATGAATGAACAACTTGAAGGTTTTTTAAATTTATTTATTTGATATTATCAGATAAATTTAAGAACTAATTTGGTATTTAAATTTCTTTGGATTGTAAAAATTAAATAGAGAGGGAAGAGAACAAAGGGAAGATGCGGTTTATGTTAGGAGAGTCAATGGGAGGAGCAGTGGTTTTGTTGCTAAGCAGGAAGAAACCTGAGTTTTGGGATGGAGCTCTCTTGGTCGCTCCAATGTGTAAGGTACCTTTTAGTTGCCTATTACTCATCTTTTTGTACCTTTTAGTTGCCTATTATTATTGGTCAGCATTATGGACCATATATATATATATATATATATATATATATATATATTATTAGATACCTTTCCATTAAAGTATGTGAAATAATCACACATATTGATCCAAGTGACTAGATTTTTAAAAGTATAGTTTTTCTTTAATTGATTTTCATGTATGTAGTTGTAGATTGATGCAAGTTAAATGCATATAAATTAAATGAAATTGTATGAATGTGGTATATACATATTTTTTCACAGATTGCAGAAGAAATGAAGCCAAGTCCTTTTGTTATTTCGATATTAACGAAGCTTATTTCGGTTATACCCAAATGGAAAATCATTCCTACTCAAGATATCATTGATATTTCATATAAAGAGCCAGAAATCAGAAAACAGGTATGTTTATATATATCATTGTAACCAAAGTAAATAGTATATAAAACTCTGTACGAAAGGAAACTGATTAAAATACTTGATTTAACTTTTGTTCAACATGGTATGAGTTAAGGTTAGAGAAAATCCTTTATGTTACAAAGGAAGACCACGCTTGAAAACTGCGTATGAGCTCTTACGGATCAGCATCGACTTGGAGAAGAGACTTCAAGAGGTATTTATAAATTGTACATATATTCAAGATTCTCTTAATGCATTGATACTCAGATTAGGCTCAAAGAGTAATATATTAGTGGTATAAATTGTAATAGAGTATAGTTTGTATAAAGAAAACTGGATAAGTATCAGTTTGGTTATAACTTACAACTAATGCATATGATGATTATAGGTTTTATTACCGTTTATGGTATTGCACGGAGATGATGATAAAGTAACAGATAAAGCAGTGAGCCAAGAACTATACAGGGTTGCGGTGAGTTCGGACAAGACCTTAAAGTTGTACTCTGGGATGTGGCACGGTTTGCTCAATGGCGAGACACAAGAGAACATTGAGATTGTCTTTGCTGACGTTATCGGATGGTTGGAAAAAAGAACTGAACTTGGAAATGACAGGTTTGAGTCGGAGCTTAAACATAACAATGATGGTTTTCATTTGAAGGAATAGTCCTTTAACTTACTACAATAGTGTTTGACTTGACACATGAAATTGTTGTGGTGAAGTGGTGTTTTGCATTTTGATTTTTTTTTGTGTGCTGCTATTGTGTATATACATGCAATAAAAACTCTATAAATTAATAATGTTGAAATTGTAATATTTTATTGATTTTTTAAATTATAAAAAATTATTTATTTAAAAGTTCATAAATTTTAATTTTTTTGTTTCAAATAAGAAGACTATGAAAATGTGATATTTTGATTAAAAATTATATAAGAAAAACATTTTATTAAATTCTTGAGATTTTTGGTGTGTTAAAAATATGTATCCTAATATGTAAATGCATTTTATATACAACGATCTACAAATAACATTTAAATAATAACCAAAAATTAGAAAAACTTTTCTGAAACTGTATATTAATATAATGCTTATAATTATTATATATAATTTATAGAAATTAATTATTAATTTATGATATTTTGGGATCATATATTTATATAAGATTCTTTTAAAAAAAAAAATTATACCGTTTCAGTTTGAAATATTTTTTTGTTGTGTTTATGAAGATATGAATAAAAATAAAAGAGAGCTTTAGGTTCCATTAAAAATTGTTGGGCGTTTGTGAAAGAGAAAGATTATTGATCATAAAGCCCTTTCTCAAAAAAAAAAAGATTATTGATCATATCAACCAATGATTTAGCTCTGAATATCATGTTAATTATCAACATAATCCTGTCTCATAATAATTGAGGAAATATCCTATAACATCTACTGAGGTGATTTAATTTGACATGATCATAATCATTGATAAACACGATCTGTATCGTCTAATAATATAAAATACATCATACTTCAAGTTGTAGAAAACTCTGTAATGATTTCTTTTTTTTAAAAAATTCCATCGTTTGCTATCGGGGGCATATCTTTCTTGGTCCCCATTGTTAACATTTAAAGTATTAACAGTAGACGTATTTAATAATAGTTCACCTTTAACGTAAGAGCTAAGTCAACTTATGCATTATAATAAAATTCAGAGTTTTTCGACCTTTTACAACTTCTGCCACTAAAACGAATACGCAATACATTATACATACGACATACAATAGGAAAAAATGTCAATCAAAAACACATAGTTGAAGAAGATTCTTGAAAATAACTTTATTTAGTATAAGCTTAACATTTTACCAAAAAAACACTTTGTTAACCGCATTGTGCCGGGGCCTAGTGCTTTCCACTGAAACAAGAGTTGTCATGTTGGTCTAAGCCAAAGATCTACTCTCTTCTAGTGCGAAATTATTAGTTTTATATATGGTCAAGCGGATATGAGTTCATGTTTACGGTTCATTTGAATATACGAGAAAGAATCCATCTGTGGGTTACACCTCTCACATAGAGATTATGTCTTAATACGTCCGAGTTTAACCCTTTTTTAGAAAAAAAAAAAAAAACACTTAGTTTAGTATAACTATAATATCACATGGCTTTTTTTAAACAGTGTGTATTTTATAGTAAACACGTGGTCTACTAAAAGGTAGGCACGTTTAACGGTTTGAGAGTTCCTAAATGAAAAACCGACCACAATTTTGAGATATTTTATTATATTTCAGTCGTCGCTTAAATCTCGATCAACGCTTTCTACATACGACAGAGTAAAAACTAAAATAACCTCCATTCATCAAAGGCTGCTGCATATTTATTTATTGCCAGTGATATGACATGTTGAAATGATGTATCAAAAAGAAAAATATTCATTGGCGTAAAACTTTGCAATATTGAACATACAAATCTAAACTTCTCTCATTGTATCAAGTAGTTAACAAACGGATTTTATATCTAAATTTAGAATCAAAGTTTTTAATTTAATGATACGTAAATAGTAGAAATAGTAGATCAGAGGTTTAGAAGTTTTGCATGCTTTAGTTTCCGGAACTAATCGCATGTGTTACTGTTGTAGATCTCCCATTTTTATGGTTAACTCGTTGATTATGATCATCTTCATCCGTTTAAAATTTTATTATTCAGAGATAACAAATAACATTATTAGTAATCGTAAAGTGATAAGTTTTTTTGGCGTCTAACTTAAAATCAATTGGCAATTAGTGGATTGATCCAAGTCTCTTATATATTACTCAAGTCCCTTTCATATTTTCGATATGGGATCTTTTCTCCAATACTCTCCCTCGAAATAATGGTGTGTATAACCATTAATCTCGCAGAATCTATCATACCCTCTCCGAAATTATGTTTTATTTTCTAGCGATTTCGACGGAACTGAACATTTATAGACCATCAGCTAATGGGATGATCGGGCCATTGTCCGGGTCGGATTAATAGATCAGGGTACTAGGCCCGCTCTGATACTATGATAAGTTTCTTGGGCTTCCAATTTAAAACCAATTGGCAATTAGTGGATTGAACCAAAGTTTTTTATATATTAATGAAGTTAAAGATAAAAATAATGGTTAGAGTAACGACAGTGCATGTGTTAGTGTTAACATATTATAATGTCATGTAGACGGTATAAGTTTGATTTAGCCGACAAAAATCTCTAAAAATATGTCGAAGTTGTACAACATAACTCTCTTTTCCTGGAACTCGAAACCACGCAAGATTCTTTACCCATATTTCATTAACTTTTCTTATCCACAAAAAAAATTGAGGCATGGGGTTACTGGATTATTTGAAGAAAAAGAAAACATTTATGAAATTTACAGAAAAATGAGGTATTCATTGTGCTATTTTGAAAGTTGAGGGGGCTGTTTACAAACGTTGCCACTTGGCAACGAAACTTTCAAAGAGTTTTTTTTTCTTTTCAAGAAGCAAAAAAACGTGTTGGAGTACGAAGAGAGGAAAATAGTCCGTTATTTCGTCACTATCAAACCAAACGGCGTCGCATTACCATACAGTCGTCTTCCTTTAAAACTGCTCAATATAAACAGAGCCTTGCAACAATCTCTTATCATAAAACTTCTCTGTCTCCAACAAAACTGAAAGGATAGAAAGAGAGAGATTTCGATCAACCTCTTCTTGAAAATGGTCAGTGACGTTAAAGTTTAATATTCTATGGTCTATATCTCTTTCATACCACATCTGAAAATGCATTATAGTTTTCTGTTCTTGTAATGTAGTTTGGGTTTACCTTGTTTTTGTATGCAGGCAAGTGAAACAGAGAACATAAAGTACGAAGAGGTATGTGTTATGTTAGTTGTTACATACTAATAAATTTATGTATTAAGATCTCTACATAGATAGAGGAATGTGGGGTTTAAATGACGATGGTTATTTTTTTTATAAATGCAGAGTTTCATTAAGAACTCTCGAGGAACGAAGTTATTCACGTGCAAGTGGTTACCAGCAAATAAAGAGCCAAAGGCTTTGATCTTCATCTGCCATGGATATGCAATGGAATGCAGTATCACCATGAACAGTTGAGATTAGCCCACTTCATGATGTATATGTTATCATTATATTATCGAGACTTTATTTAATGTTAGTGATGAATATGATTGGACTAGGTACTGCGAGAAGGCTTGTGAAGGCAGGATATGGGGTGTATGGGATGGACTATGAAGGACATGGTAAATCTGATGGGCTTAGTGCGTATGTCCCAAACTTCGACCATCTCGTTGATGATGTCTCTGCCCACTACACATCCATTTGCGGTAACTTAAAAGTGATATTGATTTTATGAACATTTATCCTTTGAAGTCACGGTCAAAGCCACCTTTTATATTTACCATTCACTAGTTATGGGGTAATGTAGACAGAAAAAATCAAGTACCCAATAATTTTGATGAACAAAAAACTTTCTCGTTTTTTGGATGAAAGAATGTTAAACAAAACATTTTTGTCGTCCCACGTTATCAGAAAATGATTTTGATGTCTTTTTGTTTGTGGTTGAAATAATTAGAGAGAGAAGAGAACAAAGAGAAGATGAGGTATTTGTTAGGAGAATCAATGGGTGGGGCTGTGCTTTTGTTGTTACACAGAAAGAAGCCTGAGTTTTGGGATGGGGCCGTCTTGGTTGCTCCTATGTGTAAGGTAATATTCTTATTCATTCTCTCATGCATCTATTCTTTAGGAAAAATATGGTCATATATATTGTCTATGTATTTAGTCATCTAAAATATATAGAAAGGAGAACAAATAAACATAAGCTAGCGGCACATATTCTTTAAAGAGAGTATTAAATATATTATTTTTGGGAATTGAAGATATTCTGAAGACTTTATTTGCACTATTTTACGTAACATATATTCACATATAGTAGCCACCAGCCAGCCTGCTTTATATTTTACAAGGTTAATTGAACATATCTTTAAAACAATGTATTGTTATGATGTTGTGCAACTTTTTGCCCACCCAAATCCAAAAGATATGCAGATGGCAAAATCTTGATTGTCAGTTTTCGACGTGGTATGATGATGTGCAGGATGCTGAATTATTAGGTTAATATTAATCTAATATTATTAAGACAAGCGTGTGAAACTCAACCTCTTAAAGCAAGATTACAATGAGGGAGTTTTTTGTCCAATAATTAGAGAGTTAAGTTGCTGAAGAAATCATACATTAGCACATGCACACAAATCTTGAGTTTTTTTTTTTTTTTTTTTTTTTTTAACTGAACACAAATCTTGAGTTGATATCTAATTTGTAGTCGTTGCATCTAGCTATGCAGCATGTAGAATATTATAAATTTATAACATTAGTTTACTGATTAAATTAGTTTTCGATGTGTCATGGTATGTAGCTATGTGCTTAAATGTTACAAACACATAGAACCACCGCTAATGATCGCTTATTTTTATTTTGTCACAGATCGCAGAAGAAATGAAACCAAACCCTGTGGTAATTTCTGTATTGTCCAAACTTAGTGGAGTCATTCCTACGTGGAAGATTATCCCTGGCCAGGATATCATTGAGACTGCTTTTAAGCAGCCAGAAGTCAGGAAACAGGTATTTTTACCTTTATTTAGTGGAAACAATATAGGAAGTTATACGTATATGTGTAATGACATTGTGAAATGATTAAAGGTCAGAGAAAACCCTTACTGCTACAAAGGTCGTCCACGCTTGAAGACTGCTAATGAGCTATTGAGGATTAGCACCGATCTTGAGAAGAGGCTTGATGAGGTATTTTTATACAATTTTCGTTGATGAGAATGTTATAAGTAGGAAGATATGGTTTATGCTTATTTTTTTATGTAATTGTAATATAGGTTTCATTACCGTTCATGGTACTGCACGGTGAAGATGATAAAGTCACGGACAAAGCGGTTAGCGGACAACTCTATGAAGTTGCGTCGAGTTCGGACAAGACTTTTAAATTGTATCCTGGGATGTGGCATGGTTTACTCTATGGCGAGACACCAGAAAACATTGAGATTGTTTTTGCTGACATCATTGGTTGGTTGGACAAGAGAGCTTCTGATGGAAACGGAGGGTTTGAGTCTGAGCTCAACCGTAAAGAAGATGGCTTCACTTTGAAAGAGTAGCTCTGATTCAAATGCTATTAATTGTTGAAATGAGATTTCATATATTGATTATGACACTGCGACATGTCTTTGTAAGTGCAGTGACATTTATAAACTACATTATGCGTCCTTCCTCAGTCTCTAATTCTTTATATATAAACCTAATTAATTATGTTTCCAAATATATAAAAGTAGATACTTTTCTCAAGTTGACTTGTAGGCAGAAAATATTACTTAATTCAAATACAAGAACAGTGTTTTAGTTGTCACACAAGCTCAACAAAAGCATATCAACAACAACAACAACTCCATTCTAATGACTCCAACAATCATATAAACCAAATTCTCCTATGCATCTTCATATAAATATATACATTAGTCCATCCATCACTAAACATCGATCATAAGCAACTTGGGTATCCAAACGTTAGACTAAAATGGTCAAAGCACTTCACATAACCATCATGCTCTTCCTCGTAGCCTCCAATCTCCTCGCATTTATCAATTCCGCTAGACTTCTCGACCAGATTCAACCTCAGCCTGAAGAAGTTGACGAAACGGGCGATATCCCACCACCAGCAACCACAACTACATCAGCATTCACGGTCCCGGCCGGTCCAGCAGGAGCTACTACAACGAGTGAACATGAGCCATCACTAGAGTTCTTTATGCATGACGTGCTAGGAGGGTCACACCCATCAGCTCGTGTAGTGACCGGCATAGTAGCTCAAACCGAGGTGAACGGCATACCATTCTCAAAGGCCAGCAACAGCATCTTCCCAGTAGACAACGGAGTCCCACTGGTCAACTCAAACAACATCAACAGTGTCATCAACCCAAACACAGCTCCACTTCTCACCGGACTTAGCGGCGCTCAAACCAGCACCGTGATCCAAAACACCAACGGAAATACCAACGATGCCCTCAGCTCCAACAGCCTCCCCTTCGTAACCGCAGGAAACCTCCCTCCCGGTGCTGCACTCCAGCATCTTATGTTCGGAACCATAACCGTTGTGGACGATGAGCTAACCGAAAGCCACGAGCTCGGCTCAGGTGTTATAGGGAAAGCTCAGGGGTTTTACCTAGCCAGTTCCTTGGATGGGACTAGCCAGACTCTTTCTTTAACCGTGTTGTTAGACAGAGAGCATGACCATCATGACACTTTAGACGATGCCATTAGCTTCTTTGGGGTTCACAGGACCGCCTCTCACGCCTCTCAGATAGCGGTTATTGGCGGGACAGGGAAGTTTGAGCATGCTAAAGGGTATGCCATAGTGGAAACTCTGCATAACCAGAACAACCAGCATATCACTGATGGTCAAGACACCATCCTCCATTTCAGTGTATACCTCACCTACAAAGCTTGAAATATATTGAGTGTTAAACAAGAGATGATTGCTTTGGTATATGTTCTTGCTCACTAGCTTCCTATTGTGGCCTTTTTTCATTTGTTGTGAAAATCTGATTACAAAAGAAATTTATTTAAATGAGATTACAAGTCATAGTAACCTTTTGAAACAATGTGACTAACTTGATAAAAGGCCAATCTTAGACCTGATAAAATGAATATTTGTATGCATGCCAAATGCAACAACTACTCTCCTCTCACTATATTCTCAATCAAAATGCAGAGGAGGAAGCATAGTCAGGGCCAGTCATGGAAATAAACAAGTGAAACATTGGCTTATCACCCCCAAAAATTCAAAAAATAATGTTCATAAATATATATTTCCAAAATTGTAAAAAACTACAAAAAATTGTCCATAGCCCCCAAAATCTACTATCAGCATAGTGAAACCAAAACAATGAAAAGCTATATACTACATCATGTAGGCTACATGAAATCACTTGAACTGAACATGACATCACTGATACTTGTAATATCAATGTCAGAGGTTGGACCTATAGGCCTCTCATCCTCTTCCTCCATCTGAGGATCAAACTCCCCAAGTTCTCGGCTGTACTCATCTGCCATTATAGCAAACAAACAGTTAGAGTGTCGCCAAAGATTATCATCATTGCAAGCCAAACTTTAAAAAAAATCACACAACATGCACACATTGAACATTCATAGAGATATATCTTCATTTCCCAACAACTGACTATGAACTATGCAAGCCTCAATAGAGAGAGATGCTGCGGACACTCACCAAACAAGGTATTGAGAGAGGTTGGGTGTGGAGTGGTGGTGAAGTTGAGACCAATATAAAACGCCAAACCTAACAGCAAAGTCATCATCAGATACGTCGGCGTAGCCAATGCCCAATACCTGCTTGGGTAGTAACGGATCCGTATAGACTCCAACAGTTTATCTGGTACATATGCCCATATCAAGAAGATCACTGTGGCTACAACAGTGGATATGGACCCAACAAAACCATACACCTCAGAGTGTTTAGGTCCATGCACTTGTGATGTTCTGAACGGAGATGACCTTATCATGTCTGAATCCTGAAAATCAGGCTTTTGCTTCTTTCTCTTGGAGAAGGTTAGAACTAGTCTTGGACTATTAACTAAATGAGCTTCCTCCATGTCTTATGTTTAGAAGACAAAGGAAGCCACTGAAAAATCACTAGATAGACAACCAACACAATGATCAAATCTCTTAAAAATCTAACTTATTCACTCAAGCTCTGGTTACATCATATACTTCTGTTTTAATGATCTAATAATCAAATAAAAAATCAAATCTCTTAAAAATCTAACTTATTCACTCAAGCTCTGGTTACATCATATACTTCTGTTTTGAAAATACTAGGGTTAAACCAGCCCTACGGGCGGGAACACAAATATACAAATAATTTAAATATATTTAAAATGTTTTTAATTCATTTTTAGCTAAACGTTAACTTAATTTTTATATATTTATCACATCAAATTTGTCTGTTTATTTTACAATTTATAAATTTAATTAAATGTTAAAATCATAAAATAGATTTTTTTTTTAAGTTTGTTATAATTGAGCTTATAAGGATATGTGACCTCAATTATTTTTAACAAAAAACATCTTTTTTTTAAACAACAACAAAAAATATCGTAAATATAATGTTAAATTTTCTAAGTTGCCCTTCACTTTTATACACAGTTACACACAAAAAGTATTATCGTAAACTAAGCTTGTCATCATCTACCTTTATTGTGGAAAATCATCATCTGTCGGCTTACAAGCCAAATTATTTTATCTTCTCTTATGTGTTTGCCTCTTAAAATTTTCCGACGAACAATAATGTTTATTTTGATTTTAATATATATAAAGATGTTTATTTATTATATATTGTATATTTACTTATTCTTATATACAATATAAGAAACAATAATGTTTACCTTATTCTCTAAATTAACACATCTCATTTAATTTTCGATGATCCTGGATTGATTTTGTTACAATGAAAACAATAATGTGGTAAAGAGCAAGCGAATATTATTAAAATTAGTTATATTTTTTGACCGAACTACGATTCATTAAAGTAAAAGCAAGTTTTCCCACCACAAATAAATGTCAAATTTAGAGATAAGAGAGTTCATTTTGCCACTGCATCAGCTTTTTCATTACATAATCTAGGCATATGATGGAAAGAGCAAGCTTTAAAGAAGCTGCTGAAAAGGTCAATATCAAAGAGAATGTCGTTACTCTCCTTGATGAGTCTGTAGCTTGGAGCATTCTAACTAACACCTGCAAATTAGACAATATGGATGCCTTAAAATCGAAATAAAAATATGAACAATACTTTGTCATATACTTGTGTAATAAGTTGATCATGCTAATCGTTATCCATATAGTCTCAATATACTTGTAGATATTATATATTAAAATTTGTATTAATTTATATATAATTTGATAGTAAATGTGACGATAACGTTTTACAATAATAAAATGTTTTCTAAATTATATTATTATCCTAAAAATGTGTAAATAAGAATTATGATGTTAATATCTGAATGATGAAAATCAACTGATAATATAAATCTTTATTAGTAAAGAAGAGTAAGCCAAACCGGTGGTTACGTTTTTTTATACATGCAACAAAAACAAATTATAAAAGTAAAGAAAAGAAAAACATATTTATGGATATTAATTATTAAGTAATCGATTGAAGTTGAACTTGTGATTACTCTAATGCCATTGTACTCCCTCCGTTACCAAAAGTAAAAAAAATTAGATTTTTTTTTTGTTCCACAAAAATAGATTTTCTATATTGTTAAGGTACTTTTTTATACTTTTGAGGAACATTAATTGAGAATATTTGAATTGGTTAAATTTTATTGGTAGAAAGTTATTGGAAAGTGTATAATAAAGTAAAAAATAAATTAAACTATAAACATTTATTAAATTCTTAATAAGCGTGCATACTCTAGAAAATCTTACTTTCGGGAATGAAATAAAAGAAAAGAAAAATATATGTCCATATTAATTATTAAGAAGTGCCATTGTGATCACTCTAATTAAAAGGATGGTATATATTTTACATTCAGAAATGTCTTACTCACCTTTGTGAATAGTAACATATTTTGTAATTATTAGTGGTTGTGATAATGCTTATTAAAACGTCGGCTGCTATTCCGGGGGAGTTTTAGTTTTGATTTACTTGCATGAGAAGTAAGGTAGAATATGTGTTTTAATTTTGTAACCATATAATGAACCATATGTAAATAAAATTTTGTAACCATATATGAGAGTGAGTAAAATAACATTAGAGAGGATGAGTTTGACATTTTCACCGAAGCAACATATAAACTATCCCCCTGCAGATTTAATGAACCATATGTAACTTGATTGAGATGTTAATGATGGTAACGGGAAGTTTGTCATTTAGATAGTAATGCCTTCGATGTGCTGACGATTTGAAGTGAAATGTGGTGCTTATTTCTTAACAAATAGAGCTAAAGAAATAGATATGCTGACGATTTGAAGTCATATGACTTTGTTGTAATTTGAAATTAAATTAAAAACTATAAGGCGTTGTGAGTGTAAGCCGGTAAGGTAAAATGCATAAGGCCAGTCTGGGTGGAAGTGCAAATTTATGAACTTGAAATGTCTGAGCGGTGCAAATTTAGAAAATATAAAGCAACACAACATAATCTATGAAAGACTTCAAGTGCTCTGACTTTGTTGAGCTTGGAAATAAAATTTTTAAAAAAACTAATGCAACAGACAAGTCCACATGTCTTGCAACTTCAGCTTTCTTTCCAGAGGACTCAGCTTCCTTCTCTTGTCATCATCGCTTCTGTTCCTATAAAGACAATGCTTTAATTAGATAACAACTAGCTTTTGAAATCGACGATATCAGACGAACAAAAGATCATAGAATGAGAGAACCACACAAAAATCGATTCCTAGAATGAGAGTTTAGAAGACTGAAGTTTTTTAAAAGTGACTCTTGGCTACCGAAAAAGTTTTGCAGAGAAGGTGAAAAAAAGAAACATCAATCAATTGAGCGGACTCATGGAAAAGAAAACACTTCAGAAGACGTTTTGCAGAGAGAAAACAGAATCGATTAAGCTGAATAAATTTGATGTTGTTCAGAATGTTAATGTGTTGATCAAAGGAAGCTATTCTAATTTAAAACCATATACATGCCATCATTGTCGTGATCAAAAAAAATCTCCACAAAGTAAAGAGAAGTTCTTTGTAAAAAAAAATGTAAGTGGATATTGATTACCTTCTTGGTCCTTTGTTCAAGCATGCCTTTGAGACCAAACTTCCACGATGCTGACCATCTAGCTTCTTGTCACTTTGATCTTCACCTTCAAAGTACCTGAGTCTCCTAATAATAAGTTAAGAAAAAAACATTTCGTATGATCTTTTACTGAAGATGTATGACTTTCTGAAGAGGAACCATGTTAGTCTTAGGGTACGTTGAAGAAAGTCTCCATTTAGCATGAGGCTAATCTTTTGCGTCATTCCTCTCCACCTTCAAAATCAAATAACCTATAAACACAGTTTCTTCCATCTCAAAGAAGAGAAGGGAAGGTAAGATTAAAGGTTTAAGAAAGCCTCTACGAGATTGGTTGCGAGGAGCAGCGCGTGGGAGTCCTCCTCGGCGAAGAACTCGAAGCCTCTCCACAATCTGATTACATACAAAACCGCCTTCAAAATGAGAATTGGAACGGAGACTTAAACGAAGCCATAAATCTGGCTCTTATGTGTTACAGGGGAAGCTAGGAGGCGGGTATAGTACGTATTAATTGGAGCCGACGACGTTACGGTGAGCTTGACGGTTTGCTTACGGCTGCAACTCTGAAAACATATAAGGGTAGGAGACAACTAAACCTAATCTGTCTAGGCCTCTAATCTCTAAAGCCCACCAAAACGCAAAGAAACCAGATGTGGGCCTTTCCACACCTTTCTACTATCGATGACATAGAGCCTCAAAATGTTCCTTAAGGATTGGAGACTTTTAATTGGGGGATGGTGGAGGCCCCCGCACGAATCGAGTTCTGCAAAAGTAAGCAGCGTCAACGGTTCGGCCAGCCTATTTCCCTTCCATAAATTCTTGCGCCACTTTCTATGTTTTACTGTCAGCGCTGCGACCGGCTCTCACCGCTCGCTTTGTTTTCCTTACTCATTAGTTTAAGGCAAGTTTTTAATACCAGACCACCCTCAACACTTTATACTAGCATCCACAAGACCCATCCGTCTCAATTTCCCGATGTGGGAGAAACAAAAATGGTTACTTTATTCCAAACCGATATTGATTCGGTTCGGTTTCATCTAGTTTAATACAAACCGATTCATTGAAATGAACCAGACCAGAACATTTTAATTGTAAGCCTTGTTGACTCAAAGTAGTAAGAATAGTAAAAAAAATCCTGATTTTAAAAATTATCATTTAAAAAAAATAATAATAATTCTACACAGTTTTTTCTCATTCCTCTATTTTTTTTTTTTAAAAAAAGTAATACAATAAAAAAATTCTCATTGAATTAGAGAATAAAAATAAATAATAAATATTTTTAAGTTAACTTTTATTATTTTGTTCCTAATTTTTTTTTTGTTCATATTATTTATTTAGTGATCACCAGTTAGAGCTACAGTTTTTACCATACACCCAAACAAAATCAGTCATTACTGAAATGAACTTTTTAATTTAGAAATTTATAAGTTTTACTAGTAGAACAACAAAGGTACACTTGTCTACTAAACAATACGATTGAAGATTCTTAAATCTGTAAGAATTTTGTAGACGTAGAGACACCTTCACCGCAAGCTAACAGTGGGAACTAGCGTGCTCCGGTTTGTGAGTGTACTCATAATCAAGATGCACAAAAGCCCTTTCAATCTCCTGCAACTGCTCCAGCTTCTCTTGCAGCGCTTCTCCAATATCATGAGCCACTTGCAGAGGCATATCAGCTGGAAGAACAATATCAACCTCCACAAAGTAATGTGACCCAAACGTATACGCCCTCACCGTATCAATATGCCTGATCTCTCTATGGTGGTTCCAACACAGGTAAGTCAGCTTCTGAAGATACTCCGGCGTGGCTGATTTCCCGACGAGTGAGTTCACGTTCTCCAGAACCGTCATTGACCATGTCCGTATTGTGTACAACGCAAGCTATACATGAATAAAAAAAAACACCTGAAGGGACAAGTAGAAAGAGAATCTTTTGGTTTTTTTTTTTAATGGTTTTAACTTACAATGATGGCTCCAACTGGATCCATCCAGTTATCGATGTAGTTAGCGAGGATCACTGCAATGAGTCCAATGATGTTTGTGATGACGTCGAAGAAGTGGTCTTGAGCATAAGCTTTAACAATCTCGTTGCTGAATGATCTGCAGTAAAGAACGAGAAGGAGTTTGACTAATGTGACGGAGAGCATGATCCCAACCACCCAGCTCTCTTGCTCTTTTGTCAAGCTGAACTCCTTTTGCTGTAATAAAACATGTGAAAGTTAATGTCTGAATAATCTAGACCAAAACTACAAGTTTCAGAAACTTACACTGGATACCATCGTGCGAAGAGACTCCAAGATGATCTGCAGCCCAAGCGTGGCCATCACCGATGCAAAGACGAGGATTCCCAGCGGCTGCATCCGTTTCTTGCCGATGGGATACTGATACGGGTTCGGCGTCTGCATCGAAAAGGCGGTGAACCAGAGGATGAAACCAGAAAGGAGATCGAGAAGAGAGTCCAACGTGGAAGCAACGATTGCTAAGGAGCCGCTCGTGACGGAGGCATAGACTTTAGCAGCAAATAGAACCATGTTCGCGATGTTTGATATTCTGATGGCTAACGTCTCGCTTTTAGCTAGATTGTCTTGCTCTTCCTGTGTTGATAACACACAACACGGAGAGATAAGTATCAACCGACAAAGAAGAGACGAGTCAAGGATCATATCTAATTCTAACCTTTGACATTCCAGGGACAAAGCCACGTACTGCAAGCTCGTCCATTTCGGTAAAGCCTTCGAGCATCTCTACTTGCTGCTGGTAGTAATCTGCCACATTGTCTTCTGGACCTGCAACAACCACCAAGACACATAGCCTAATAAATCATGATTATGACTAAATTAATCACAAGGATTAAACTTGATTCAGACTTATCAACTAAAATAATTATTGATAATATGTTTTGAAGAATCAACAAAGCTAAAAATAGCAAAAAAGTCAGCCGAACTAAAAAAAAGTCAAATCATTCCCAAACACAAAGTCTTGTCCTAATCAGACCAAAAAGAAAATGTCGAGAGGAGAAGATATTTACCCAAGCAGCCAAGACAGTTATGGAGCTTGCTCGGAGATTTCTTCTCCTTGTGCTCAGGAGAAACCTGGAAATCGTCGAAGTTCAGCTGCCACGAGCGGTCGCCGTCACCGTCACCGTTAAACACGAGGAGAGAGATCTCTTCGTCGCCGTCTTGGATAGCTGGCCTAGCCATTAGATTGAGATTCGTACGGCTGCTGATGCTGGCATTAACGGTGAAGGTGAGGAGAAGGAACTTGAAGAGACGACGAGGGTAGTTTCGTAATTAAAGGTAAGAGGCGTATTGGTGTATAGATACACTAAACTACGACTGGTGTGGTAGATGTAACAGCAGCCACAGAGATACTTTGAGTCGTGTCTTTATCAAATGTCTTACGTGGCGTGTTCTCAGTGGGTTTGTTATCTCGCACGTGATTGGCGGCGGTATCCTGGACAGGTGTATATGAAACTCCGTGTCTGTACGCACGTGACGCGGCAAGAAACGGTGTCGTTTTCTAAAGCGGGTAAAATTGCAATTTGGGCCTACTAAAATATTAAAGGCCCAAGTAATCTAGGGTTTTTGGTTTCTCTTTATCATTCTCGTTACTTCCGCAATAAAAGCGTCTGCGGCTACATTTTTAGTTTAGGGTTTCAGCTTCTTAGTTAGCATCTCTCCAGGTTTGTTCGTCTTCCTCCATATTCTCCACTGCTTCGTTAGCGTTAAGCTCGTTGTATAGATATTCGATTCTCGTTTTGTACGCTGTGTTACATTTCATTTGAACTTTTTGAGTTGTCTTGGGTTCTATTACAGGTTTTGAGTGGGAAGAATCATCTTGAGCTATGTCTCCAGCTAAAGGTACAATCTTTTTACATTTGGTTACCAGATTCCACGTGGGTCTTTGTTGAATCTTTGCTAGAGTCTCAGGATGTCAAATTTTTACTTAGGCTTGAGTGTTACGTAAACGCTAATCACTTACCTTTGATTCATGTTTTGTAATAACGTTTAGTTAGGTGTAGTAAGTGTAATCAGCTGAGATAGTGTTCGAATAGTTGTTAAAGCTCTCTTGTGGTGGTGTCTTATGCAGTTGATACCACGAAGAAGGCTGACCCTAAGGCCAAGGCCTTGAAGGCTGCGAAGGCAGTTAAGTCTGGCCAAGCCTTCAAGAAGAAGGACAAAAAGATCAGGACTAAGGTCACCTTCCACAGGCCAAAGACTTTGACCAAGGCTAGAGATCCCAAGTACCCAAGAATCAGTGCTACTCCAAGGAACAAGTTGGATCACTATGGGATCCTTAAGTACCCACTCACCACTGAGTCAGCGATGAAGAAGATTGAAGACAACAACACTCTTGTCTTCATTGTTGACATTCGTGCCGACAAGAAGAAGATCAAGGATGCTGTTAAAAAGATGTATGACATCCAGACGAAGAAGGTCAACACCCTCATCAGGTAGGTCAAACAGAGATAGTTTGTATTTCGTGGCTTGCAAGTTTGAGTGTGTTTATTTAACACAGTGTATTTGTTTTTTTGTTGTAGGCCTGATGGAACGAAGAAGGCTTACGTTAGGCTTACACCAGACTACGATGCTCTAGATGTTGCTAACAAGATTGGCATCATCTAAGTTTATCTTACCTCTGCTATTATAAAAAGGACTTGTGGTTGTTTTGTTTCAAGTAGTCAAAACGTTGTTTTACAATACATTCGTGTTGCACTTAATTGTTGAATTCAAGTTCTATGTCTTTTTGGCTTCTTAACAGTCTTATCATATACCACTTTATAAACCTCTATAGTACAAATTATACAAATGCAATTCCAGGAATTGACTTGTCTGTCACCACATCCACATGTAAATGAGTGGAGAAAACTGAGAAATTACAAAACTGAAATTGATCATCAAAAACCTTGTCAGGTGTAGCCATTATGGCAGTGTCTTCACCCTCAATCTGCTATTGTGTATTACCACTAATCTCCAAACAAGGTTACTAACATTGATCTGATTCATCTCTATCATTCTTGGCCGCTGATACACATTTTCTTACCAGACAGATTCTATGTCCAAATTTATCATTAAAGCTTCTAGTATCTTTCCAACCGGCAACAACCTTAACTACTTGGAGAATAGCAAGAAACCAAACTCTTCTGGGCATTTTCTTATGATTTTGCATTTATCTCTTAATTGATGGATAATACTAATACGCTGCTTTATATTTATTAACACTTGAATTAGCTAACCAAAGCAATTGGAAGAGAAGGCAAAGCTCTTGTGTGAGTAGGAAGGAACCTTACTTGCAACTTCAGCTCCAGAAACTTTGCTTCTTGCTGTAGGTAATGTGACCAAACATGACTTCGTTGATCATGCTCATGTTGTTGTTAGACACATTTCTTTAATTTATTCCCTTTTTTTAAACACTGAAATTTTATGAACAAAGGAGGAATACAAGGGTGGAATGCATTTTTGGAATACAAAGTTGCCGGCAAGTCTCATGACTTCCGGAGACGAAGCTCCACAAACCGAGAGTCAAAATCCCAAACATGGGAAAGCTAAAGAGACAAGTACATGACACAAAGTACAAACTAACTACTTTTTTTTATAACAAGCTTTCTTAGGGGATGATTGGTAAGGGCTGTACCTTTATATTTTTTGCTGTATAATTTAATATGTAAATTTATTTGTTGTAATTTTCACTGCTGTAACTTTCTAAAACACTATTTTTTGCTCTGAAAATAAAGCTTTCTATGGTCATATTTTGATTTTACATAGATTTTTTTTGTGCTGTGAGGTTTTTAAGAAAAGAAAATTTCGATTGGTTGACATATATAGCTCTGTACTAAATTTTGGCTATTTAGAACATCTACGGCCACAACCAATCAGCCCTGCAGAAAACCGCAACAAAAGCATCGGCCAAAACTTTAATTTATTCCTATTTTTTTATATAAAAGTTCAAACCTATACATACGTACATCCTAAGATGTCGTGTTTAGATCAACTCCGATTCACTTCTCTATTAAATCAAGGTCACAAGTATTCGTTTTTATCGTACAATCAGTTCATGGAAATTAGGACTTCGAATCTTCATCGTTGAGCTTTTACGTCTAAATACAATCTGCAGTATACAACTTTCTTTAATAAAACCCATCAAGATGTACCTGTATAAAAAGTAGTGGAGGTAAATAATATAAGTAAAATATATCAACAATTGTATATTATGTATAATATTGATCAAACCATCTATACAAATCTATCTTTGCTAATTATTCTAAACAAACCAAATCATCTAAACTATTAAAACTGATGTACAAATAGTACTTACCCCTAAGTTTTCCTCAATAATAACAAAGAAATGCAACTGACCTTATCTCTATACTTTTAGTCTAACTAAAAAGCTTACACGAATTTAATCATGAACATTAAAAGCCCATTACATTAGATTTGTGGGACTATTATCGTTGTTTGAACCTTACAACAAAGCTCGGTTTAATAACTTATATAACACGGTTTGATCTAAAGTATCAGTAAACCGGATATTATTTTAAATTGAAATTTTAAAATTCTATCAAATAACTTATATTAACAAAGAAGATATCAACTTGCAAATCGATGCCAAAAAAATATATCAACTTGCAAATCACAGTTGGTATATTCTATGTTATAAAGTGTTTACAGATATTTATGATATTACTATTGTAAATCTTGCAAATCATTCTATTTATTTTAGTCAAAATGTAAATATGTACACATAATATTCCTATATATTCACCGTCTTAATATCTTGCCTTAACAACAACCTAAATCATAGCTATCATATTAACCACAAAGATTTCAAACTTTTAAATCACGCTTTAGTATAATCTTATATGTAAAGTTTATTCTTATTCTACAACTTGCAAATCAAGCTTTCAAATATTTAGTTTAGATTTCTTCTCTCTTATTTCCTGCACCAACAATATATATATACAGTATACCATTCCTAGAACGATAACCTATTCATATTCCGAAAAAGTAACGTAAAAATTGTTTCCCACTTCACGTTTTATACTTCTCGAACGTCAAACCATTTAAAACTTGATGGTGATCTCAAGTCAAACTACTGCATTCCCAGAAACAAAACAAGAGAGACTCTTTTTTTTTTTTAATCAAATCAAGAGAGACTCTTGATATGGTTCTCGCCAATGAAAACTATAAGCATTTTGCAATTTTTTTTTTCTTTCACATACTATTGATCTATAAGTAATGACAAAACCACATGTTGTAGGGTGTTAAAATCGGTTATTGATCTAAGAAAGTTACGGCCCGTTATTTTATTAAGGTGATTTTCATTGTGCTTGGTTACTATGTTTTTTTATTATCATAAAACAATTTAAATAGATAATATAAATATGTTATACATATATATATTCATGTTATATTTGTTTTTTGTAGAATAAGTGGTATAGTATAAATATTAAAATGTAGTTTTTCTCATCTATCTAGCTATCATACATATTCATTTGCAAAAATCTAATATTAAATTATTTACCAAAAAGTCTTTGGTTTTGGAAAAACCATACTAATATAAATACAAAAAAATATAATATATATATGATCCATGCGGATGATATACCGAATAAGAAGTAATGTATGTAACATTAGCTTACATACAAACTATCAAAATTTGATACTAAATGAACAAGGTCACACATATATAAATTGTGAAAAATAATTAAACATTTATAAATATTTAAAAATTACAAAACGAAAATAAATCTGCGCGGGTCAAAGTCTAGTGTGTTATTAACAAGAATGTAATTTCCTATGTGGCAACACTACATTCACTCTCACACCTATTAATTAATTGTCCTCACTAGACTATTTACATAGTTTGCCATTATACACTAGACTAGCATTGCTCTCATATATTATGCTTTATATCTCTACATAAGCATTATATCCGATTACTCACTTAAACCATTCGCGAGATACATGTTTGGTTAAGTCTTGGTTTTTTGACGATTATGGTTCTTTGACTATTATGGTTCATATAATCATGCCGAACCAAATTACTAACATCTTATATGTTTAACATATAATCATTTTTGGTTATGCATGTGACTATACTTCGATAGCAACCTTACATATATATTTATTTTTGCTTGATAAGAACACATTCGTTGATGAAACCAGCAGTTTTATTTGGTCTGGCCGTGATTAGCTGACTTGGACGAACCTTTGGGTCTATTGAGTTGGTCATTTAATTGGTGCAGCCATCACAGCTATTGCATATTTACGTAGGTTTTCTACTTCGATATCAACCTCAATTGTATATTTATGTATTACGTATTATGCTTTAGAACTATAATGTTAATTGTAGTCGAATATAGATTAAATTATGTAGAAAATGTATTCATAGCTAATGTGAGGTTTTGGGTTTTAATATATACAGACATACCTAGCATCAGTAATATACTATACGTCATTGACATCTCCAAGTCATTTGTCTAACATAAACTAATGTTGATAGTATTAACATAATCAAACGTAAAATATGTATTTTGAGCTAACTTAACTGGGTATCTACGTCAAATTGAGTCCTTACATAATTAGTGGTTGTATATATATGAAAGTTTGATCACGTTTCTAAAATTGATCTAACCTCAGCTACGTCAAATTGATTGTATATAACTGAAAGTTTATCAAAATTTCAAAATTTGAAAACTACAGCACACGGTTAATAAATAGATATAATAACAATTTTTAAAATAGAAAGTGAAATGATATGACAAAATCGAGATACATAAAATGATACGACAATTATGTTTGTAAAAAATGGAAAGTTTGATTATTTTCCAAAATTTTAAAATTTGGCACACGGTTATGAAAGCTGGGGTTATCGTCCCAGTTTTGTGTGACAACCCGTTCCGTGGGAACTACCTGCCCCGTGGGCCCCAGGCTCACTGCAGATCAATTGGTGACAGCTTGTCCAGTGGGAATGTTGTTAAAGGGTGAGGTCCTGGGTTCGAGGTTCACCAACAACCTAATTATGGAGTTAGAGAGAACTCATAATGGAGGGGTTGTGGTCGGTGCGCTGCAGCGCTGTGAGCCTGGGGCCCACGGGACAGGTAGTTCCCACGGAGCGGGTTGTCACATTTTGTTTTTAATTTTCTTTACCTTATTTGATATGGTTTGATTTTAATATATTTTGTGTTAAAGCAAGTTATAATTCTTAACTGGAGCGCAAGTAAAGTTACTGTAATTAGTGAAAATTCTCTATAATCAGGGAGATTTGATTTTATCACATTAACTCTAAAGATTACCGTCAGCGATAATCATACATATATAAATACCAAACCTTGGACACATCTCCTCATCACATTCTTATTCCGACATCAAACTATCAAAAACCATTCTTTCAAGCAAAACACAAATGGCAGGCTTCAACTTCGTTGCTGATTTTAAATCTTTTAAGACGATGTGAAGAGTGAGGGTGAGCACCATTCGTAATGATGTGCCAGAAATTGATGCTTTCAAAAAGAGTTATATCATTTTGTCTTTATAATTCTTTGTTATTTCTCTATATAGGACTAAAAACCAGGAGTTCTGAAGAAACTTTTCACACCAGTTGTGCTTTTATCAGTTTTTTTGTTGTTTCTTTTATATTTTATTATTCTATTACTTATGTTACATTTCATATTTTAATCATATTTTTATGAATTAAATAATAATTATATTGCCTATGTTTTGTTTTATCTTAAACTCATAATAAATTTATATTAAGTATTTGCTTATTCTTAAAGAATATTTTCGATTATCTAAAATTTGATATTGGGTAAAAGTCACTGGTTCACAAATAATTAGCATGTATTTATTTATTTATTTATTTTATTTTTTAAGAAAAAACATGTATTTATTTTTAATATAATTTAACATAACACAAAATTCACGACGAAAAATGAAAAGTTTCAAAATCAGAATTGATTATTGATTTGAGATTGATTGATTTTTTCAATCAAGCCGCAATCTTTGTTTTCTTATATTAAAAATAAGAATAAAATGTTTTCTGATTTTGAAAGATCAATTCGCAAATGGAGTAATAAGGCGAGTTTCAAAATAGAATTGTAGCAATATTAATTATTGAATATTACTTATATTTAAGGCGATTTCGAATAAAAATAGCAAACCCTAGACCCAGAACTTCTTGTATATAAATATTTAGCCGATGATAACATCTCCTCACCACAGTCTATATCTCAAAACATTGTTACCAAAACATTAGGTTTTTCTGATTTTACCTAGGTGGTAACATTGTGATTTTACCTAGGTGATAACATCGTGATACTATGTTTTTATGATTATAGTAACGTCATCATTAAGTGTGTGTTTCTTATGGTGTCCTTGCTCATGTTTTTCAAGAATTTTTTTAGTCTATTACTTATGTTTCGTTTTATCTTATATGTATATTTTATTATATGAAAACAATAATTCTATTGCATGTGTTTTTCTTTGCTTCATAATTTAGTTTATATAAGTTTTTGATTACTCTTATAGATTAGCTTTCATGATATATACTTAAATTAAACAAAACAAATACACAACTTAATAAAAAAACTTACTTTATATAGACATATGCAATTTCAATGAATCCTTTATTACATAAAATGTAATTTTTTCTATGACTTTTACCATTCTAATACCTATCCATTAAAAGTTATAATCTTCTTTGAATATATTCACTCTGCGTAAGGCGCGGGTTAAACCCTATTAATTATTATTACTATATATTTATCAGAGTAAATTTTAATCTACCTATCACAATCTATAAACTTCAAAACACACAAAGACTATGGCTTGAAGCCAAGTTACATCTCTAACACGTAAACTTTGTTCGACTATCACTTTGTGTGTATTATATCTATTAAATTAAACAATATAACTTTTTAGTTTATTCATCCTACTACGCAGGTTAGCACCTAGTATAAACTAAAATGTGTATTTTCAAATTACAAATATGTATTTTAGTAATATATATTTTCAAATATGCATCTTGGATTCGTTAGAAAATGTTGCATGGTCAAGTTCCTCGCACTGAAAAAGAAGCTATGATTCTAAAGTAATAAGTACACACTTATTAAGAAGGAAGACATGCTCAATGACAAGATGATCTCAAGTTCTGGAAACAAAGGGGGAAAACTAAGACAACAGAACACAAAATGTCTAAGAAGCTCGAGACATCAAACAACATCATCGAACGATGGAGGAGTTTTGGTCTCCGCCAACTCTGCCTTCAGATGTGAACACTTTTGCTTCAAGTTTAGTAAACTTTACTCTGTTTCTTGTAGGATGGCCAAACAAGACATCTCTTTCTCCTTCTTTTCTTGTACTTGGTCCAGCTTCTTCTCCAACCAATCCAACTCAAAACCTGAATCTTTCAGATAATACAGTGCAACGTCTGCTTGCATAAGATCCTCTCTGGAGAGCTCTAGAAGTGATTGGCACATCGTCTTCAATTAGAACTTAGCACGAGACACAATCTATTTCAATTTTGCTCATTCAACGTAAACACTTTTTCATAACCATTTTCATTCACATGACGTGATAAAGAAACTATCTTCCACAGTAAACAAAAGTCATGGCTAGGTTTCAAGCTATTTGAACACAACAAAAAAAACCCTAAACTTGTTAGCTTTGCTTCTTCAGTAACGAAGCCACAAGTTGACTAAGCAAATTAAAGCAAAAAAACAATAACAATAACCTGAGACATTCACAAGAAGTGAAAAAGGAAAAAAACAAACACCTGATCAAGAGAAACATGACGCATATCTGCATACTTTTTAGCAACTTCTAGGCACCACTCCTTCCTTTGCAAATACCATGAAACATCTACATGGATCGAAGGTTTGTAAAGAGTTAAAAATCAAACAAAGAAACACAAACACACATGGTCATAATTGTTACAAAAAAAAAACAAGTTACTCGATATGAGTTCCCCTCGTACACACCTGATTCAGATAAATCAGACTCGAGGTTGCTTGCCTTGTTACCGTATTCAGCAGCGCTGTCCAGGATATATTTCTCAGATTTTGCAATGGCGTGAATCGTCTGAGATGATGAAGTTAGCAAGAGTTAAAGCTTCGTCTCCAGTGAACAAAAATTAGCTTTGAAATTGTCAAAAAGAAAAAAAACAGAGAACCGTTACCAAGTTTATCTTGTCTGTTGCTTTCTGAAGACGAAGCAAATTCCTCTTGTGTTTCCTGGACATAGTAACCTGCGGATGAAGGAACCCACTCTGAATCTCCTCTAAACAATCAAATCTCGTAAAATCAAAACTTTATTCCTAATCTAAAAGAAACAGACTAGGGTTTATAAGATTCCATAGAGAGAGAGAGTTTCTACAACATAAATTTAAGGTTTATCAATCAGTTTAATGATCCTAAGGTAACGTAATGCGATATGGAGACAAGCCTTACGGATGCAAATCGAAGC
Organism: Brassica oleracea var. oleracea; assembly: GCF_000695525.1. Classification (NCBI taxonomy): domain Eukaryota; kingdom Viridiplantae; phylum Streptophyta; class Magnoliopsida; order Brassicales; family Brassicaceae; genus Brassica; species Brassica oleracea. The sequence goes on from NC_027751.1 coordinate 50,549,911, forward strand.
AGCTTGCTTGGAAATTAAGTTGAGAGGGCTGAGGAACGACGAAGAAACGGGAGAAACTTTGGGGTTTTATTTAGTTCTCCATAACCGTTTTTCCAATTATAATTTGTACAAATTTCTATTTAAGTTTGACTCGATTTTGGAAAATGCACTATTTTATATTTGAGAACTTTTACATTTTTGATAATTAAAATTATTTTAGATATAATTTCATTATTAGATATTTACGTTTTTTTTTTAAGAAACTTTGTACCTTTTGGAAATTTGTTTTTTTTTTTTTTTTTAAGTCAGTTTAAATTATACTATTAAAGCAAGATCTTATATATTTTTAACTCCTACAATACTCTTTTATTTACTAAATATGCCACTCATTTTCAATAGAAATCGCCAACTTCATTATGAGCATTTACACTATTTTATACTTTTGCGATTTATCCCTGTTATATAGGCTAATATTAACGTTTGGGTTTTTTTACTGTAGGCCCAAACATGGTTGAACATTGCATATTGGATGTTTTCTTCAGAGGTCCGGTCAACGCATAATTTTTTTAACGTAAACCCACTTTTAGACACCGAATTTGTCTATACCTAAACCCCAACAATCCAACCCCTAACCCTAAAATTTTTATATCATTTACCAATTAGTATTATTACTGCAAAAATGCTATCAAAAATATTTTTGATAATATCTTATTCTTATAGTATATTCCAAAATTCAGATAGTATTTAAATCTAAAAACATTTAAATGTTTATTTTTACCTTTTTTACTAACACTTCATGGATAATTTAAAATTTTGATTCACACGGTATATTCCACATTTGTTACGCATAAAAAAACAATATCTAACTATTCTTTAAAATCCTTGATAATGCATTAAATCCTTTAGCTTGGCCATGAAGAATATAAAATAGCTGCTCGAAAATATTGTTTTTATTAAGTCGTTGATTCTATAAAAATATATGTACCAACCGAATTGTAAATATTCCTAAGATATGTAAATTATCGCTAACGGTATCAATACTATTAAAAGATAAGTACAATTTTATCTACTATAAGAAAGTCATAGCTAGACCATCTAATTAGTAGCCTAATAAACAAAATTAATATTAACATATCCTTCCTATTAACAATGAAACCATATTACGTGGCTAACAAATCTAAACAACTTCCCTATTCATCATATTTAATAGAAAGTTTATTTTTTTTATTTAATTTGATTCTAAAATATATTGGCTAGATTTGATAATCGATTTATTATACATATACATATTTATATGATTCATATACTTATTCATTTACTACTTTTTTAAACTAAAATGTATACAAGTGAAATATAAATATCTCTAAAATTTTATTTAGTCTCATTAACTTCATATACTTTGTACCTCTATGTTTACTTAATTGTAAATATATCTCAATATTATAATATTTAAATGATATTAATATCAACTAATAAGTATATATCAGCAAACATGAAAATATTTATAAATTTTTATGCAAATATAAATATAAAAATGCTCTAAAAGTAATTTTTGTTTCTAAATATGATACTCAAATATAAATATTAATTTTAGTTTAGATAACACAATTATTTATTTGTATACAAATTTAAATTTATTACTAAATTGATACAACACCCGCACGGATGTGCGGGTCCGAGTCTAGTTTAATTTAGAATCAAAACAGAACATCTTTATTCGTCTATCCGAACCTCCAAACAATGTAAAATACTAATTATACCCTATAAAATATTAGATATTACTAAATCAACTAATATGTTTCCGAATAAAATTTCTCCTTCAATTCAGGAACTGTTTATACTAAATGAGTGATATTGTAAATATTTAGCATCCAAACTATATCCATGATTTTCGTTAGCTATTATATTTAAGAAAATAATATATTATCTATATTTTGTTTCCTAATAATAATTTTCATCTCTAATTAAATATATATGTTTAATTTGTTTATATGATATGAAATATTGGTCATACAATATATGGTTTAACACACACAAAAAGCATGACTTAGTCAATGTAAAATAGTCAAATATTACAAATACATCATTTAATACAAAAAAAAAAACTTAAAACAGAAAATTAATATCCGCGCAGCCGCGCGGAATCAAGATCTAGTTTCTCTTGATATACACATTTCATTGATAAATCCAGATTTGGTTGTAACAAGCGATAGAAAATCGCTAAAAATAATATGAGGGTTATGAAAATCATGCTTATATATGTGATCAATATAAATATTATTCAAGACTTGAAGATGATAGATATCTTAACCTATAACAAATGATACATATATATATATATATATATAATCATTATAAACCATCTTGAGACAACATGAACTTGAACTATTTAAGTATTTCAATCCAACTAATAGAATTTTGGAGAATAACATAAGCCTTAACTGTACACCTAAAATGTAGACAAGTTTTTAACATGAGCCATGAGTCTATACTACTCAAATTGTATTTCCTAAAAAAATTGAAACTATACTCTAAAAGACCCGTTACAAATCCATGGAATAAACTTGAGAATTGAGCGAGTTTTTCACATTGGAACCATGGAAAATCTTGAACTATTTTAGTACTTTCAAGTGTTTTCCAGCGATGGACTGGAGATTAACGTTAGGCATCTTGCCGAGAGAGAGAGAGAGAGAGAGAGAGAGAGAGAGAGAGAGAGAGATGGAAAACAATATTTTTCAAAAGACTATATATTTAGCCGAGCCTATAAATGCAAATAAACGTGGCTACATATTATTTGTTGATAATGTATCTGGGGGTATTATTCAATAATGCTTAAATAACAATTGCCAATGTTTTGTAATCTATTAAATTTTAAATTCTAAAATAGCTTTTAGTTGTTGAATTCTAAAATATTTGTAGTATTCCTTGGATTTTGATTTCAATAATTGTTGAGACTCCACATGAAATCAATTTTAAATACAAAGAGTTTTTAAACCATATGAAGTTGAATAATACTGGATTATAAAATTTGGTTTAAATCATTCATTGAATAACAAAATATTTTGAATTCTAAAATTTTTGTAGTATTCATTGGATTTTGATTTCAATAATTGTTCATGAGACTCCACATGAAATCAATTTTAAATACAAAGAGTTTTTAAACCATATGAAGTTGAATAAAACTGGATTATAAAAATTGGTTTAAATCATTCATTGAATAACAAAATATTTTAAATAAGATTTATAAATACCATATCAAATGACAGTAGATATTAAAATAAAATTTAGAATCATCATTTGGTGAATTTTGTTTAGATTTAAACTCGGTTAAACTACATGCGTAGCAACCCTTAGTATGTTGAATATTATTATGTAAAACAGATTTATTTCATTTTTTATTTATTAAGCTATAAGATAACTGGATGCACTAGTTATGTTCCAACTACGGTAACATTAGTTGGAAAGCAACTCATAAGTTCCAAGAATTGAGTGCACTAGACTAAATCATAGAAAGTCTTGAAAATCACACAAGTTGCTTATTGTTCTCCTGAGCAACGCTAGGCTCTGCGTGAATGAGTAATTGAAATTGACAAATCGGTAGATTACTCCGGATCGCATACGTCACCCGTTAGAAAAGTTCACCCATTCATGATCGTCGATGAATCTTGGAGTCTGGAAGAGGTACAACCTTGGAACCGGCACAGTGAAATCCGAAACCGGAAACATATGGCGGTTTTCGAACAAAACCAGCATTTCATCGGTGCTTAGCCAATCGTCATGAGAAGCCTCCAAGACTTTTTGAACAGTACTGCATGATTATGAAACAGAACATCTAGTTCTTGAGCATTGAGCCACCTCTCGTGTGAGAGGTTTAAGACTTCTTGAACCTCTGCAAAAGATAATACAATAGAAAATGTGAGTATACATACATAATTTGCCAACGCATAAATCTCATCAAGGGTATGAGTTTCGATTCACATTCCAAACAATGGGTTTCAAAAGACAGAGAAAATATGGTAGAATAAAAGAGTATTCTTATGAACAGTATAGTCGACTAAATCAAGAAATCAACCTAGAAAACTAGAAAACAAGAACAGTTGCAGTTTGAAACCTAGAAACTAACAATCCTTCGAATCCAAGAAACAGAGTTACCAAACAAATGGTACAAGAACATAATATTGCTACGATCCTCATGAACAGTATAACTCGTCTGAAGATTTCTTGATGTTTAAGAACAATTACAAATAGTGTTTTGATATCTAGAAAACTAACAATCAGTCGAATCCAAGAAGCTTACGTAACTTGGTTCAAAACTACGATCACTTGAAGATTGACTGATGCCATTGTCGATATGCGTGAGGGAGAGAGAAGAGCGAGCGAGAGAGATTGATGCGTGAAGAAACAGATTTATATGAATCATTATTTAACCTATAAGAGGTAATTGGATGTATAGCGCCTAAAAACGTAACAAGAAACTAGATAGTTAATTTAGTGGCGCCATACTATGATATTTGTTTAAAATATGGAAAATAAAAGTAAATCAAAATAATTGTTTTTTGATTATAGGTAGGAATAAAAAAACATATTAAGCAATGACCTTAATTTTAACCAGCGGGGTTAGCCTAGTGGTCTTGAGAGAGCTTCAGCTCCAATACGGACCCGGGTTCAATTCCCACTGGCCACTGGGGTATTCACATGCGCCCCCCAGCGCCCGAGACCGAAGACCTTTGTCAGGGTGATGAACCCGCTAATGGCTCGGTCTCTAGTCTGGACCACCACGGTGGAGCCAGTACACTCGGTTATCAAAAAAAACAATAAATAAATAACCTTAATTTTAGTTGCATGCTTATGTGAAAGTCGGATGAATTGGTTAACTCACCTTTTTGGGTTTTGAGTTTATCTATATCTGAGATAATCACAAATCTCTTAAATTTTAGAAAGACCATTCCATCCATCTATACTATTGAGTAGAATCTCTATTATGATTCTGTCATTAGCTTTCTGAGTTATTTAGTCACTGCTATATTAATTTTAACTATTTCAAATATTTCCATAACTGAAATTTATATATGAGCTATTTTTAATTACGTAAACGAAAACAACACTCTTGTCTTCATTGTTGACATTCGTGCCGACAAGAAGAAAATCAAGGATGCTGTTAAGAATGTGTATGATATCCAGACAAATAAGGTCAACACTCTCAACAGTTAGGTCAAAAGAGAGAGTTTGTATTTCGTGGCTTGCAAGTTTGATTGTTGTTTATTTGACACAATGGTGTTTTTGGGTTTTGTTGTAGGCCTGATGGAACGAAGAAGGCATACGTTAGGCTTACACCAGACTACGATGCTCTAGATGTTGCTAACAAGATTGGCATCATCTACCTCTGGAGTAATGAAACAGACTTGTGGTTTTTGTCTCTGTTGTCAAATCGTTTCTTATAATACCTTTTTGTTGCAGTTCTTGTTGAATTCAAGTTCTCTATGTTTTTGGCTTCTCAAAAATTTTATAAACCTCGAAAATGCAAACATACAAATGCATCCTCTAACCTGTGAATGTTCTTAATTGTCTTTTGCCACTTCCACATGTTAATAAATGGAGAAAACTTGGAAATTACAAAACAGAAATCACTTATCCAAAGAGACAAAACTAAGGCAGTAACAATTGCCCTGATTCATCTCTATCATTCTTGTACACATCTCTGTCATTCTTTTGGAACCAAAAGTATAACTATGTTTGGTCATGAAATGTTTCTGCAGAGATATTAACTAAGACGACATTTTTTATAAAACAGATGTAATAGATTTTTGTTGTAAAATAAAAGACATGGATATTATCTTTGTTACCTCGAACATCCATTTGCAAAGTGTAAAGAGATTGAGAGTTCTTGATGATCAGCAAGAGAGGACCGATGTCTAAAGCCTTATTGCAATAGCTTGGGCCTTGTTTTACGTCAAAAATCGCTTTAGTCAAGTTAAAATGTCATGGATCTTGATCAAAGGTAGAAAGCCCCGGTAATGAAGAGTTTTAAGCTTAGATGATCTCATATCGACATATCTCAGCTTCAGGCAATCCAAGATCGACAAGTGAATAAGCCTAGTTGGTGAATCAATAGTGAGAGAAGTCAAACCCTTGCAACCACAAATCTTAAGATTCTCAAGCAAAGAACAATCCAACACCATGGAGGAAACTAAACGAATCAACCGACTCTAACCAAAGCGTCTTCACCAAGAAACCCTTTGACTCGACACGTCGATCTTTGATCTCAATTTGCCAGCAAAAGTCCTCTTCCTTTTTAGAACCCTTAGAGAAGAAGTTCATATGCATGGTGTTATGAGGTCCGAGAATAGTTGACACGGAGGTCGACTTGTTCAAATGTAACTCCATCTTTCGAGTGCTTTTAGACGGATCGTGTTCGTTGAAGTTGTTGATGAAGCTAGATAATGTGTGAGAAGTTTCCTCGATGGAGCCGTTGTGGCTGTGAGGGACGACTATGGCTTGGCTCCAAGCGGACCTAAACCGTTTGGAGACGAAAGGGATTAGTCTTGCGGGGACTCGAAAGGGGGGAAGCTGATGATGTAGAGGAGAAGCTCTAGTGGTAAGCTCGAGAGGTTGTCTTGTTCGTGTTCGTCCATGGTGATTGTGTTGTGAATGATTTGAATGGTTTTGGCCGATTAACACTTCTTTTGATTGGATGTTAAAAAGCATTTATGGTTGCATATCCCTCCATAGTCTTATACTAATTCTTTGATATCTGGATATCCGCTAAAATACTTAAACTTTATATGATTTAAGCTTGCAGTGAACATAAGATGTTATCCATTAGTTTAACAAAAAGATAGCAAGCTTTAATAGCTCAGTTGGTTAGAGCACCCGTTTAGTAAGTGGGAGGTCGTGAATTTAACTTACAATGAAATCATGCTTACCATGTCCACACAAGTAAAAAGTATCACCATCTATAGATAGATGAATCAATTTCAAAAGACTATATATATAGCCCAGCCTGTAAATACAAATAAACCTGGCTACATACCCTTGTTGTTGCTAAATGTATCTAATATTTTAAATATTATTATGTAAAACAGATTTATTTCATTTTTATTGATTAAATATAAGGGAACTGGGTGCACTAGTTATGTTCCAACTACGGTAACATTCATATATTGAAAACCAACTCATAAGTTCCAAGAACTGTGAGCACTAGTTATGTTTAACTAGTGTAACATTCATATCTTGAAAATGTAGGTGACTAGCTTGTCTCTTGATTGTATAATTTAGTTTATATTGCTTCAATTTCTTAATTCATCAATTTTGTTGTAAAAACATAGGTGACTAGTTTGTTGTTTGACCATATTTTATAGAAACTAGAAAACTATTTTGAACTCTTGACGCCTTGACATAGTTGGTCATGATTTATTTACGGATCTAAAGATTATTTTAGTATACGTACATAATTTTCCAACACAAAGTATCTCATCAAGAGTATGAGTTTCGGTCCACATTCCAAACAATAGGTTTCAGAAAACAGAGAAAGCATGGTATAATAATAGAGTATTAGTTCGATGCTTATGAACAGTATAACTCGATTGAAACAAGAAACCTAGAAAACAAGAAAATAAGAACAGAATTTCAAATCTAAGAAACAGAGTTACAAAAAATGGTATACGAAACAGAACCATCATCTCCTCGGCGGTTAACCATCGAACTCTGGATTCATCCAAGAGATGCCTAATAACTTCAAAAGATCAAGAACGTATTCAGCCTCTGAACACAACACATGAACAAATTCAATTATCTTAATGACTTGTAGAAGAATCTGTCGATCCTGGGTTAAAGGCCAGAGCGATTGCCTGAAGTTTCACCGCCGGCATTTTGCGATCGAGAAGAGAGAGAACCAGCGAGGGAGAAAGTCTGAGAGAGAGAGAGAGAGAGAGAGAGAAAGAAGGAGACGTTGAAGAGGAAGAGTGAGGGAGAGAGAACGAGGGAGGGAAACTCTTGTTTGAATCCTTATTCCATTTGGAAAATTGACCCACTCATGATCGTCGATGAATCGGGAGCTGTGGAGGAGGTAAAGCCCGGTTCCGGTACGGTGAAAGTTGAAACGGGAAACATATGACGATTCTGGAAGAGAACCAACATATCGTCTGCAGTAAGCCAGCCTTCTTGTGAAGCAACCAAGATCACTTGAATAGCTACAAGTAAACGATAAAGAACATTAAAAGACTGCAGTATCGAATTCAATCAAGATCACTAATTGGTTTCGGAAGAACAGAGTAAGAATAGAAACCCAGAACAGCTTACCAGGGTGGAATCCTGCCGCCAATAGCTGTAGATTAACGGCTGGCATCGTTAGAGAAGTAGTGAGGGAGAGAGAGATTCAATGAGATAGACCGAGAGAGAGAGAGAGAGAGAGGACGAGCGAGGGAGAGACTCTTCTTTTCGAAAACGAGTATTTATTGACGAAATCAAATTTTTGCTAAACCAAATTTTTTTAAATCAATTTTTTTTTTCGTTGTTGCTAAATCAATTTTTTTTCTGGCAAAATTGATAAATAAATCTGCTTTTTTAAATATAATTATGCAATACATTATCTTTATTTTTGGATTTTGAAAAGCTTAATATATATATATATATATATATATATATAAGTTTAAACGGTTTATAAATACCTGCATAAGGCTTAAATTTTTTTAATCCCAAAAACCCAAAACCCGAATAGACCCGAACCCCCACCCTTAAATTTGTTTTTTTGGTTATAAAAAGTAGCCACCGTATTAAAACTGTATCTAACTTGGTTTGGTAACCGAACCTGATCACGTGACAAAAAAAAAGATAACTGAATCCTGTCCATGCCAAAATATTTGGGATAGTATATTAATTAAAAATATCCAAAATATATAAAATGTTTTAAAATTTTTCTAATCACTTGAAAATATATACAAATAATCAAAATTAAATGTCTAAAATAACTAAACAATACTAACAACACTAAAAGTATTTGAAATAGTTCTTGATTTTGAATCCAAATACTCAAGCCAAACAATTTCTAAATTAAGCTTCGGTATGTAATATATTATTTTTAATTTCTGATTTTGAAAAATTTAGTGTATATATGAAATTTAATTTTTTTAAATAATTTAAACTGGTTATCAGAATATATAAACCGAGACCGAATAGAAGTTTATAAATATCCGAATGAAGCTGAAATCTATAATCCAGAAAATCCAAAACCTGAAAGATCCGAATCAAATCTGAATGCATACCAGAACGACGATCCCTAGGTTTTGATGTATAGGATTTTTAAAGGTTTTTAGCTATTAATTTGGTATTTTTATTAATCTCATTTAGGCGTCGTTAGGTATTGCATATGTACATTTTGCATACACAGGGTCCAATCTAAAGTTATTGGGCAATATCGGGGACATTTCTTTACCAAATAGAAGTTCTGGGGCTTAATTCAAAGACTCCTAAAATACAGGGACCAACTGTGAAAATACTCAAAAGATGGATCCTGCGAAACCGTGAGCTTGAATCGCTCAATCCATCATGCTCGAACCAAGTTTGGGCCTTTTGCTCCGAGCTTAATGAATCGATCGTCTTGAAAAGAATCTGAGTGCTCGATGGTGCACTCTCGATCCACGGCGACTTGCACCGACGAAGAGAAGAGATGATGGCGCGACGGCGGAGCAGTTCCAGTGGACAGACAAGACGACGGTGTTACGGAAGCGACGGAGGATGACTACGACGCCGAAGGAGCAGAGATGGAGGTGGAGCGGCGAGGAAGATACGCAAACGCGGTTTCTTTCGAAACGCGCGTTACAAACGGGGTCACAGCTGCGATCAGCTTCTGAAACCTAGCGTTCAGCGATTGAGCCACTTTTTAATTGCACTTTGACCTGCATTATTTTATAAACGTACAAACTTAATATTATCACAAATGTTTTAGTAAATTAAATACTATCACACATTTATTAAATATATAACTTATATTTTAGTGTTATATATTGCATATCTCTGTAATATTATTAATTAACTTTTTTTGATATTATTAATATACAATGATTTGTTTTATACATTTTATTTTTTTATTAATTATTATCATTTACTAATATATTTTCGGTGTACAATAAATTTATAGTAAAAAAATAGGAAAACACTCTTAAATAGTCTTAATTTTTTTTTTTTTGATATAGAATTATAGATTCTAAGGATCAAAATATTTCATTAATGAGCTAAATATACAATTATAACAATATGATTAACTAATCTAGACATTAATGTTTAGAGTTAAAAGATGACATTTTGTGGTGGATTTAAAAATATTAAAATATAAAATAAACAGTTACCATTAATTACAGTGACACTTCAAATTATTGTAGAATTTTTTTTATATTAGACAAAATCTTATATTGTTTCTGATAAATAATATTTTATTTACTATTTATATTACTTAGTATTTTAACTATCACGGCATCATTATTTTGTTGAGTTAGTAAATTTTAATTTTCTTAAAGACATATTTGTCCAAGACTGTCACTCTAGCACTTCTCCTATTAATTATTTTTGGTCAAAGTGGTAATAACGTTTTTGTTTGTCTTTAATTTCTAGAATCACAAAATATGAAACTTTTCAATTATTTAAAAATATCTGTAATTAAATAATTGAAAATATATGTGATTGTTCCACAGAATGATTTTTTTCTCATATTTAAATGTCACTCTAAAACATTGCCTGTAAAATTATAGTAACACACAGTAACGATTTTTTCACCCTGATCTCTTATTTTCTTAAAACTAATAACCTAAATCATGGAAATTATTAGACTATTGTTTACAAAATTAAAAAAAAAAACACAAAAAAACCAACAAACATATAATTTTTTTTAAAGGGTGTTATTTTTATAACTGCTCTTTAAAAAATGGAATCCTTAATTAGCACCCTTTAAAATAAATACTTTTTAATTCAATATATAAACAGTTACCATAAACTACAGTGACATCAGTTTCTTTATTAAATTCATAGAAATATTTTCACCATGCTCATTATAAAATCATGTTCTTGACCACCACCATACATGGAAAAAGACTGTCTTAACAAGAATTAAACTTCAATCATTCAAAACTCAGAAGCATGTATATACATTAATACACATGCACGTTACAAAGAAATATAGTTTAAAACTGTCATCCACTGATTTTGTAACTGTCCACGCTTTATGAGTCCAGAGTTCCTCACTTAAACGTGCTCACCTTGCGGTGGTTGGTTTGCTCCATGTGTTGTGATCGTCCTTGCTGTTGTAGCGCTCGTTGGCCTTGTCGATGCTGGTGTTTGGGTGTGACCTCCTCGTATCCGCTTCTCTTGCTGGTGGAAGATCATCCTTGTACGGATGCGATATCTTGATGAGGAAAGCATTCTCAGTTTCCTCGTCTTTGCCGTTGGTGGTCTTGCCGGCCTGGGTTCTTTCCGTAGTCAATGGCTCGTCTAATTGCGGTTGCCGGTAGTGTTTGTTCTGACGGATGTCCTGGTGGTTACTTTTGGCTTCTAAAGTTCTAGCCTTTGTTTTTGATAGATCTATCAGAAGTTATTGGTCTCCCACAACTATCATTGTGGCCTCGCCGGGTTATACAATGTTGGGGTCCGTACCATGTTCTTAATTTCTGTTGGTTCTGTCTATTTAGATCTTTGGTTTTCAATGTCTCCAGCGATCCTTTGCCTTGGTTTAAGAAGGAAGTGTTGTGACTTTTGACTGATCGTATATGTAATTTTCTTAGTTTCATCAGTCTCCTTGTGCGGAGCTTTAGTATCAGGAGATAACGTGTTATCTGTCTGCTTCGCTTCTCAATATTTTGAGCAGTTTGGATTGTATGTTTGCCATTCCTGTTGTAAGTTCAGGCTGCAGTCTTAATGAAAGTATTGTTCAGTAAAAAAAAACGTGCTCACCTACATATGAGTTCTGCTCTTGAGAATTTTGTTAAGGCTATGCCGGAGCATAGTATAGTAATTGTTTGCGCAATCTAAAATACCTCTCATTTGCAACTTCCCAACGATCTATCAAGTTTTTTAAAATCCAGACATCAACCACTTGAAATTGCATCCATTCCATTAGAAAGAAGTTGCCAGTCGATAAAGAAAAGTTATAAATAGAAGTATTAGATCAAAACCATCAATAACTACTGTTCTAGAGAAAATATAATATGACAAGATAAGGCCACTTTGTCTGATGCAACACCAAACAACCATGAGTTAACGAAAAACTAAAACCACAACGAATCATAAAATACCAGTAACAGAGGATCGACACATGGCAACACATGACTAGTTTGGATCACTTCTATGGGGCTAGGATATCACTGAATAATTCAAAAAAAAAAAAAAACCAATAACAGAAACGAAACTAGGAGTTTCGTAAACAAAAAATCGGAATAAAAAAATAATTAGAGAAACAGATTGCTCGTAGCCAATGATATCTTGCATATTTGCATTGTTTTATCCATTCATTCATAAACATTTTCATCATAGAGATTAGGATTTAGACATGTTTAGGTTGCATTTTGCATACATGAGTCTCTATTAGGTATTGGAGTACCACATGAGGTTATTGGAGACATTCAAGTGCATTTGAAGCTCAAAAGAGGTGAAAAGGTGACCATTGGACGAACCGAGCATGGGAACGACCTCCCGGAGCGACATCATGAAGTTGCTGTGTCCCACCCAAAAGGTGTTTGATCAATAGGCATTTCCCACCCAAAAGGTGTTTGATGAAATGTCTGAGACAACTCTCCTAGGCTTTTAGTATACTTTGCCAAAGACATTTGTTGTTAAAGGTGCTAAAATAGCTAATAGACTTATTAGTAATGATTGCTTTCATATTATTCAACCAAAGACATTTGATGTTTGAGATATGTTAGCAAATGAGCATTCATCTAGACATAGAGCTTGCTTAGAATTGTGTTTAGGCTTAAGGTAGATAGTTTGATTGATCATTTGTCATCCTTAGTTCGAAACTTGATCACCCAAGGTCTAATCCCTATGCCCATGAGTTCTCTTTTCCTTTAGTCAAGAAAGTATCATTCTGTTATTGCTTTTTAGTTTTAGTCATAGCTTAAAACTCATCTAAATCATTGGTTGCACTTAGATTAAGTGATTACTTGCATTCTCGGTGCTTTGATATCGGAACCTTGAAAACTCCTAACATCAGCCAAAAAGAAGACGAGATTCAGCCGAACATATACACATAAAAATGAAAGATTAACAACGCTAAAAGACGCAAGATTCTTTAGAAAATTGGGGATAGCGAGAATTTGTCAATTTTTTCACGAAGGCGATCACGTAAAAATTGATTGTGAGATTCTGGGTGAAAAGATGTACGGATGAATGATGTGTAGAAAACATGGAACATAGATATATAGATTGATAAGGGACACCATTTAAGGGTTGTGACTTGAGAGTTGTGTTGCTTGAGAATAGGAAACGATTCGGGAAGATGACAACGACAGTTTTTGATGATGTCAGCTACTCAAAGGAAGAGAACTTTTTATCCCTTAGATCATCAAATTAAAACAATTTCAACCGTTTGATTAGAACTTTTTTTTTCCTATAAAAAAGATGATTTCAGCTGATTCCAAATTTCAGTTTGCTATTATATATAGATAGATTGGACCAACAACAGAGCCTTCCTCGTCCTTGAGTATTCCGTTGAGATGGATTCTCGCTGAACAAACCTTATAATCCATCATCATGAACCCCATAGACTGCCTAGCTCCTGCTTTACCAACTAGCCTATGTCTCGTTGAAGCATTCCATCGTTTGCAAGTGCTTCTTACTTTTCCAACGCATGTAATCGGAACTTTCGAGAGTATCTCCCCGATCAAATCTCGGGAAAGATCAGAGATCGTAGTCATTGTTTGAAACAGATGGCGAAATAAATTAGGGTTCTATCTTTTTCACGCTTTCTTTTATAGGGGATATACCACATATTAGATTACGCTTAGTATATATACATGTGACACACAAAAACGGTGCGTTTAACCACCGACATACACAATCTTATTGCTTTTAAGATCTAGAGTTATTTAGAGAAACCAGAGATAGGGGTAGAGAGCGTCTTTTTCAGACAATCTGTTCTTATTTTCTATTGTTTTCTGGAAGATTATTTCCTTTTTTAATACTTAAATCGTTGTCATCAAGTAGGATGGTGAAATGATCTTGAAATGACTGACTAAGAATATTCGAAGAAACAGCACCATTCATTGAATGCTCTCCAGAAATCTGAAGCCTTTACATAACAAAATTACAAAGCTGACACATCAAGATCAAGTACAAAACTATCTCTCTCACGAAGATGCTTTTCTTATGTGGCGATCAGAAACCGCAACATAAAGAATCTCCAAAACACGTCCCGATTCAAAAAAGAAATTGTTGATTAGATCCATTACGCTCCATTACCCACCACCGCATTACATCACGCTCGTGCTCTAAAGCATATTTCGATAACTTTTTGCAGATTACGTATGCAAAGAAAGAAACATAATGCAATTGTTTATATTACACAGATGTATATGTTGCAGATTTATTGTCCATCTGTTGGAAATATACGTAGGAAACCCATAAGAGACTGAAGATTTGTTACATAATTCAAGAACTCAAAAGCAGTACAGATTAATTATTCGTATAAAGTACTTTTAATAATGCAAAACATTTCATATATTATTAGCCGGATACAAAATTTAACAAAGCCAAAATTAGCAATACGATAACCATCTTCACTCTTGACTCTACCAATCAGTACCGATCCGGTATTTCGAAATCGGACTTATTGTTTACGTTTATTATATTTTATAATCGCCGTTAGTGCTTTGTTTATTTTAGACTGATTCATTGGTGTTATTCCTCGAGTTCACAACACTTGCATTCATGGTGTCCGTTTCTGTGTTTGCTTTCAACGAGAATGTCACAACTTGTGGAGTACTACGTGGGAGCTCTATGTCCATGTCTGAAAATGAATTAGATGGTTCGTCTTTGCTTTTGCCCCACAAAACCGAATAGAGTCCAAGAACTATCACTATTGCTCCAAGAATCCTACATATGTGTTTAGATATATAGTTAGATTTTTGAGATTTTAAAAAAAAAATCGTTATAGCTTCAAAAGCTTACGTACCGTCCAAGGTACATAACCTCAGCAAGAATTATAGAACCCAAAATCGCAACAATGACCATGCTTAGTGGATTGAAGGCAGTCACAAACACTGGTCCTCTAGTTTTCATTATTACTCCTTGAACGTAGTAGCCAACACCTGAACATATTACTCCCTGCATCATATCATATCACAGTAAGATCATTTAATTTGATATGTATATATAACCCGAATCAAACCCTAGATTATTTAATAGTATAATAAGCTTACACCATAAACAGCGGCTAGTAATTTGGAATCCAGTTGAATAGCCCAAGCAGAAGGATTTCCCCTTTCAATAAAAAGTGCCACAATAGTGCTTTCAATAGATCCCATTAAGCATATGTAAGCCGTCAAGGACAGCTCTACCGGGTACGATTTAATCGTGATCGCCTGAATATATTTAACCAATCATTAATTGAGTGGTTAAGTACAATAACCGGTTCCAATATATTTGAATTTAAATCTTGGTTTTAAAGTTACTTGGAGATTGACAAAACCGGCCCAGCAGATGCAACCGATAGCGATGAGGAGTGCGCCTTTTGTAAGATCTGGTGTGACACCGGGATTAGATGAGTCTTGATGATTATCGTTAGGATTAGCCCAAGGCAATGGAACTAAAGGTCCTTTCACAACAGTCATAAGCATTGCTCCACCAACTGTCACCACTGTCCCTAGAATCTTGGCTTGGCTGTGTACTTTCCTGATGTTAACCTTCTCTAGTCTACACATCAAATTTATTGATCCTTTAGTCCAGAAAATTCAAACTGGAAAAAACTAAACCACAAAGGAAAAAAAAAAGCTGTGTTTAATTACCTGAAGATCCATGCCATAAGAAAGGCAAAGGCAGGGAGAACATTGGTCATTGCAGCTGTGAAAGTTGCGGAGGTGTACTTCATTCCAGTGTAGTATAAGTTCTGATCAATTGTTGGTCTATAAACATATAAACACAAACATAGTTTAACAGTCGGTACTTTAAACTTAAGAAATGAATTTATAAGTGTTCAAATAAACAAAAATGAGTAAAATAATCTTACTCCAATAACCCAAGCAACGCTATCTTGAAGAAGATGGGCAGCGTCATCTTTGGTCTCACTTTTCTGCTCATTCCAAAAGAAAATTAAAGTAAAATATTCAGAAGGCATATTGATTTCTATGTAAAGAATACGTAGACATTATAATACAAATACGTGCTTTACTTTTACGTACACAATACGTTAAAATCATACATGCATGACCATAACAATTTTAATTACGCCAAATGAAAATACTATACCTATCCAAGAAAAAAGCAAATGGAGCAATGAAAATTGTGGCAACGATATGGCGATATGCAGCTAGAACGTGAGGGCTCATGCCTCGGTCTAGTGCGAATTTCGCTATGATCGATAGTCCAGCGTATCCGAATTGAAGAGAAATAACAGTTAGGAATGGCTTCCATGTTTTTAAAGCCATATATCTCTACGTACTTTGGTATAAAGTGAGAAATAGGAATAGTGATGTAAGAAAGAGTTGATGGAGAAATGTGGGAGGGTATGGGGGTTGGTTTTATAGGGAGGGTTTTTAGGGTTTTGTGTAATTTTCATGGGAATTTTAAATTTGAAAGATGACTTTTGGGTTAGGAGGTATTCTAGGGATTCCACTAAGTAATGCAAGCCTGATAGTTACATATGCCATTCTCACTACATTAGAATAAATATAACATGATTATATATTATCCCTGGTTTATAAGAAGGACATACATAATTATATTAGTAATTTGGTTGTCGTGATGATGATGGAAACATCAACTCATATTGTTAATTATAAAAATTCAAACAATTTGCTTTGGTTCTTTTAATCAAGGAAACTGAGTACTCACGGATTTAATCGCTTTAAATACCATTGAAGATTCCATAGATTTCACATATTTTTCCTACAGAAAATGACTATGCTCAATTGTTATCCGATTACATAAAAGAATATCAAGTTGTCAGCATGCTCTTTTATCCCAAATCCGTATGTCATCTTTTAATTTATCAAAATAGATTTTGATGATTTCGTATATACATATTGAGTATTGTAGCTTTTCAAACTTTATAAAAATGCACATATATAAATACATTTTAATATAACAATAATAAATTAAAATCGAATAGTTTACTTTGCTTTTTTAGATTTTCTATTACGAACTTAAACGTATATAATGTTAGCGAACAATATTGAGTAAAATTATAGATTGTTGTATTAGTTGCAATAATTGTTCTTTAAGAAGATATTTTTGAATCCGACCAAAACATATAAATGGAGAGAAAGATATTAAAAACCATCATAAAAGGGTAAGACGAATATCATACTTAGCAAACAAATGGGGATAATGAGTCTCGTTTTAGGAACACAAGTGCATACGTGCCAATTTTGTATTTGTAGACTGTGATAAGAAGCGATATGTACAGGTATAACGAATAATTGAACGCACTAAATTAAATAAATATAACTTCAATCGAGCTTCAGAAAACTTTAGAGTATGTGATTATATATCCACATAACACATTTAATAAGTGGATAACCGCATAATGCATCCGAATCGGATCATATGCGGAAGAAAGAAAACAAAATAACTTTTGGCCAACGTCGTGGTTGAGGATTTCTGGCACTTTATGATTCTCTCCACCTGGAGCCTATATCGCTATATATAATAATAGTAGTAGTATTTTGATTAAAACTCATAATGGAATCTAGATATATGATATATATCTGACAATGCTACAGAGTTTAATTCCTGACAGCCCGATTGTGTATATCATAGCCATGTTATGTGGCGAACCGTCCCTGACGACATATATTCCCATCTTCAGTGTAATATGCTATACTTTTTCTACATTAAGATAAATAAAATTTTAGTTCGTTTTGTTTTGTACTTTTAACCTGTTCCAAGTGTGAGATGTGTCATGTTAATGAATAATGATGACTGGTTAGTGAAATTAAAATCCAAATACGTTCAATATACTTTTAGCGCAAGTAAAATAAAACCATAATTGTGATACATCATATAACATGCGTGTAAACATATCATAATTTTTTTATATAAATCAGTGAACTTACACATAAAAATGTAAGAAGGTGGAGTGAATAGGTCGTTCTCCTCCACCATATTGGACAAATTTGGCAAGCTGAGTTGACATCGAATTAACTGGCTCTTCCAAGTAGCGGATGATGCAGCACAACTGATTTGATAGTTGATTCGTAATAGATAACTATTGATAAGAAAACATCATCATATTCTATCTTTTGTATCTTTGGGATTGTTATTCGATAAAAGAGCTATTGACAAGAAAACATCAACCAACAAAACATATCTCAAAAACTAGATATTCAACGGCATCTTTTATAAATTACAACAATATCAAAAACTTAAAGAACCAATATTTGTGATAGTCTACTAGTTTATATTGAAAGATTAATTGAGTCTTTCCATTATTATAAGAAAAAATATATATATATTCAAAGAATTAAAACCGAAGAAATAACCGAATAATGATATCTGCATCTCCGCCAAGACAAGTGGTATAGTGGGGTCTAAAATTTATTCATCCTGCCACCACCTGCGCCAGTAAATAATTAATTTTATATCAATTTTCTTGTGTGACAATTAATCATAAAAATATCATCTAGAATATTTGCTTGAATTGACGGCATTTGAAGCTATGAAATCTAAGTAGCCAAAAGAAAGTATCACTTACATTGTCTAAGAAAAGGTTTAGCATGCATATAGAGTGAAAAGATGTATATATAATATAAAAAGAAAAGAGTAGATAAGATAGTGCTCGTGTTTCAAAAAAAAAATACAAGATAGTGCTTAGACAAGTCTCAGATATGCGTTGGTGTCCTATTTGGGGTTGGTTTCGTGGTTTAGGCTTTACAATTAATATATCATTCTTTTCTCCACTTACATTGCCTGTTTCTGTAATATTCTGTTCGATTTGATAATCGTATTGATTTGTTTCGGATATTCACAAATTTGGATACGGACAATTACATACAAATATCCATAGAAGTGGGCATTGTAGAATTAGAGTTTTGATTGTCGTAAGACTATAATTTTAGCCCTAATCAAAATCATTTCAATTAGGTTCGGTTTGTTTCAGGTTAATTAAATATTCTACTCATATTTATATTGGGCCTTGGTCATATATGTAGCTCAAAGCACATATGACATATATAAGCTAGGACATAGTGCTTTCATTTCTTGATTTTAATAAATACAAATTTGGCTCTTCAGCAAAGCAATTCTTTACACCTTAATCGCTTATATGAAACGTATATTATCATTGCATATGTACTACTACTAATGTTCAGTTTGTTTTTTACACATTTTTCAGATTCGTGTTGGAATCATGAATTTTAAAACAAACTAATCCGTATTTTCTCTTGAACCAGCACTATACTTGAGATTCCATAAAAAGTCAAATTGTTTAAAGAATTGCACCAACACATTACATAGCCACTACAAGAATTTATCAAAATAGCTGCGGACTGGCGAAGGTATTTCCGTAGCCAAATAATTTAGCGACAGAAATGGCGAAAGATAGTGACGGAACACATAATTTTATTTTTGTAGCTAAATCCGTAGCAATTCGTAGCAATCCGTAGCTATATAGCTAGGGATAGATTCCGTCGGCGATCCGTAGCTAGATAGCTACACTTTAGCTACAACAAAAGTCGTAGCCAACATTATTCTATTTAGCAACAACTAGCTACAAATACTAATATCGCTAAATAGCAACAACATTTTTATCCTAGCAAATCCGTCGCACGTTGAAAAAATATCATATATCTATACAAAAACATATAATTTTTATATAATATATTTTTGTATAAATTTTATTTTATTAATATCAGTTTGTATATGTTGTTTTAATATTTGTCAATTTATTTCAAACACAAATTTCAAATTATATATAT
>NC_027751.1:50572849-50649817 GCF_000695525.1 Brassica oleracea var. oleracea
ATTTTGTGGTAAGATTCATATTGGTTGTTTCCCTTAACTACCTCTTGTTTAGATTAGATCTATTTTGACATCATATTTTGCTTTTCTTTTTTGTTCCCAGCAAAAGTATTACTGGGATTCAGACCACCATAATTTGGTGAAGGCTCTTTGGACAAAACAACTAAGGAGAATGATCTCAAACAACATCAGCAAGGGAAAGACAAACAACAAAAAGCCCAACTTTGTCTCTGATAACAACTGGAAGTTGATGTGGCGACACTGGAACACTCCTCAGGCACTTCATGTTAGCACCACAAACTCCAAGAACAGGAAATCAGAGCGTGATGGAGATGGTATACATCAACACATCTCAGGTTCCAAATCTTATGCCAAGATCAAATATGAAATGGTATAATAAACTTATTCTTATTGTCTTATTCTATCTATTTGCGTTTCTATATTTTTCTTGTGGGTCTTTTAATCCATTTGCCTTATGTATATAGATGATGGAGTTGGGTGAGGAGCCAGCTATCACTGACCTGGTGCGGAAGACTCATATGAAAAGTGACGGCACGTTTGTAGACAAGCGTGCAAAGAGGATTATTGAAGAAGTTGAGTCTATTGTTGTTTCAGAACACCCCAGCACTGATGAGACTGATAGCCAAGGCTCCAACTCAGAAGCATCAATCACACCAGTTATGAGAGATGAGGCTTTTTACAGGGTAAATGTTAGATTATTTTGTGGTTTCATTGCTGCGGTTGTTAATGGTTATTGGTAAATGTTTGATAAGTTTTTATTTTGTTATGGCTGTGGTAGTGTTATGTTTCATTGTATGTGTCTAGTGATTTTTTTTTCTTGTTTTTCTGCTTTTGTAGGTGGTCAAACCACACAAAGGCAGGCTGTTTGGACTTGGAACAGCACAAATGGAGAACTATGATCACATTGCTCCACCTGCTGTTGTTCTTACTCGTCAAGCTCAATTGGAGAAAGAGGTGATCAATCTTACTGGCATGGTCAAGTTGATGAGCCAGCAGCTCACTGCTCTGTGTGAAGCTAGAGGAGTGACAGCCTCTGATGCAACTACCAACCCTTCTCCATCTTCACCTCCTTCCACCAACGAGCCTAGAATCTAGATGGTGTTGCTGACTTTCTGTTAGCTTTTTTTCTGTGAAAATTGAAGACATAACAGTTAGAATCTTTTTTGTGTTATGTCTGTTAGTTTTCACTTATCAGTTTCATGTTCTGTTTCTACTAAATGAATGCTTTGTTTCCATTATGTTTCAAGAGTTTCAGTTTATTTTAATGCTGTTATAGTTTTAAAATATCAATCTATATAGCTTTTTGTGTATTGAAAACAAAAAAAAATCAATTTTAATTATCAGGATTTTATATTTTTGTCATAATAATGATAACCACAAATTTGGCCGTAGCTAATCTGAATCCAATTCTTGAGATACAAAAAATGTTTTGTAACTAAATTCGTAGCTCCATTTGCTATAGCTTTGCTTAGGATGAATTGTTGCCAAGTTCTGTAGCCACTTAGCTACACTCTATCTCTTGCTAAAAGCGTTGCTAAGGTGCGACAGAAAAATCCATAGCCATGTTGTAGCTAATAGCTACGGCCAGTGCTCTTGCGCATCCGTCGCGAGCGAGCTACAACATAGCGACGGATTGGAGTTAGCGTCGATGTTGACGCCACGGTTTTCGTCCGTCGCTATCTGTCGCTTACTCCGTTTTAGCTACAGATTCTCCGTTGTAGCAATGAATAAATCGGTAGCTATTTAGCTAATTTCTTGTAGTGAGCTACAAAGCCATATTATCGAATCGAAGAGAGTATGAGTGAATAATGATGGAACTTAACTAAACTGGTGTTTGGCAGTGGTGTGTGATGAAAAAACAGATAAAACAGCGAGGCAGAAGAAAGCAAAGAGAAGCATACTAGCCGATGCGTATCCTCTGCTGAAGAGCTTATCTACAGGATCAGTCGAATCCAATACGACTAATGCTAGAAATGTATCTTTTAAATCTTTGGTCACTCCAAATCCAGCCGCCGAACCAGTTGCCACTAGATATGATATTATCTGTCCAAATACCATTAGTTAGAAAACACATTTCAGTCAAGCTTTGTTGATTATAGGTTCAGAAAAGCATATTTTTATTTACCTTGTCACCGTAAAAATCCAGTTGATAATTGAAAGGGTTTTTAGTTCTGGTGGCGAGTTCAGAGATTGAGAAGAACAGTTGTATGACAGCGTAAAGTAATCCAATTATAGCGGCTGAAAACATGTATCTTCAAGCATTCAAGAAAACAAAATAACAATTAAGTGAATGAAAAAGTTAACAAACTTGGTTTAATAATCATCATAAAAAATTCCCCCAAAAATTCTCTAGTTTAAGAGAAAACTTATAATAAATGAGTTATTACAACGTCTTGATTCTTGACATATCATTCGACGCACGAAGCTTCCACCCAATTAACGGTTTGTGACATGTTTTAATCTCAATCAAACTAATCAACTCGCATAAAAACTATACCGAAGAAAAAGGAAGAAAAGAAAAATTAAGAGGTTCGTAGGGTGTTGTTACCTATAGGCATAAACATCTTTGAAATGAAATTTCAATGAGTTTCCTTGAGATACAATGGTGACGCTGTTGGTGCTTAGGATGATGACAGTTATGACGAGGAAAGCCACAGTCAAAACTCTAAGAGAAAGGAGTACTACCCTGAGAGAAACCAGGGGTGGTGCCATGTAAAAAATAAGTAGCTATTCAAGGCATTTAATAGGTATTTTCTTATAAACCTGGTAATCAAAGAGTAAGCAGAAGATAAGCCTGTGATGTTTGAACAAGACATGAAATGTCAATTTTTATAACTAAATGTCAATTTTTGTAACTTAGAGAGATATGACTTGACTTTTTCTCGGTGGGATAAGAACATTAATTAAAGTCAATGTCAAAAAAAGCGCATATAATTTAAATATACCAAATAAGTATATTGTATTATACTATTGCAGACGTGCTGAAACGATCGATCCCCACGTCTAGCTTACCAAACGAATGTAAAAGATATTGTTTGTTATGTACCAAACTTCAATAACTCATCTAAGTAAGTTCAAATCTTATGAGTAGGTTTACGGGTTATGATATAGTAGTTATTAATTTGGTAATATATTTGAACCAATAAGGGTTTATATAACCGCTAGGCTGTAAAACTTACATATAACGTTTCAGCAATACAAGGATCTTCCAATCTAGGGGTGAATGGTCAAAAGCGTGTATGTTAAAATGTCGAAGTTATTTTGATAACATGCTAATTGGGAGTGTATAGAACTTATATCAAACATGTTGTCGATTTAACACACAACAGTTGAATTACTTTACATGCATTAGATCAACACTTATTAGACTTTGGTAACAAAAACAATCGTAAGTTGTTTACGGAATGAATAACAACACATAACATTGGGACAAAGCTATATAATCAAATCAGATTTTAAAGCATTAATTTGTGTTTTTCATGATGAGAATTAAAATGATCGTTTGGCAATGGCTAAAGACGAGAAAACAGATAAAACGGCGAGACAGAGGAAAGCAAAGAGAAGAAGACTGGCTGATGCATATCCTTTGCTGAAGAACTCATCAACAGGATCAGTCGAATCTAATGCGACCAATGCTATAAATGCATCTTTCAAATCTTTGGTTACTCCAAATCCAGCTGCCGAACCCGTCGCCACTAGATATGATATTACCTGTCAAGAGCAAAATCATCATTAATTAAAAAGACAATTTCAAGCAAGCTTCATTGATTCAAAAGAATAATTACGTTCAAGAGATTAGATTATATATTATAATATTTTCTCCATTTATGTGATATTTGATTATAAATTTATTAGAGATTATAAAGTGAATATATACTTTGTCACCGTAAAAATCGAGTTGATAATTAAATGAGTTTGTCACTCCAGTGGCGAATTGGCAGATTGTGAATATAAGTTGTATGACAGCGTAAATCAGTCCGATGACGGCTGCAGCTAGCATATATCTTCAAGTTTACAAACAAAATAAGTAAATTAGTTAAATGAAATTTCAGTTTATAATAACTACATTGTACAAATAAAGGAAGAAAAAATATTAATAAAGAGGTTGATCATTTTACCTATAAGCATAAACATCATTGAAATGAAATTTGATAGATCCGATGGTTACGCTGTTGGTGGTGAGGACGATGACAGATATAACTAGGAAAATTGCCGTCAGAACCCTCAGTAGAAGGTTTACTACCTTCAATGAAACAGGTGGTGGTGAAGGAGGTGGTGGTGCCATATATGATTACAGATTTTAAAATGTTTTTGTAAGAAACTTTTTAAACGAGAAACTATAGAAGGAAATATGAAGAAAAAAGCTTGAGAATTAATCAGATATATTACAATACATGGAATGCCAACTAATTTATAAGCAAAATAATCACGTTGACTAGAAAGATAGGAGTTGATCTTTTTATTAATGTCAACGTCAAACATTTCTTTTAGTATTGAAGTCGTGACAAACTTGATTACCGCGTTTAACTAATTTATATTTTTAAAATAAGAGGGATATACATCTATGATCTATCTATATTAGGTATATATACTCAATATTCAATAATGTTTTTTTTTAACAAAGATTTGTTTGTTGTTGCTTATATAGGAATGGAGGACAAGCTATTTTGATAAACAAAAAGAATATCTTCAATTCGTTCTTTTTGACTATACATAAATACATTTTTCGGTTTTCAAATGGGATTATCTACACTCATATCCTTACAACTTTCATTCGGACTTGAACATCTAGCGGTGGAAATAAAAACACGGTTTCACCAAATGATAAGAATTTGGTCGTTTTTTAATAAAGAAAGTAGCATTTATATATCATATATAATCAGTTCATAATGTTCAAAAGAAGTATAATAAGAGTTGACCATATGTTGGCTACATATGTGCCACTAGTCCTCTGATTGATGAAATCCAAGGAAATGTGAAATAGTATAAAGATATAATTTGTGTTGTTGTATTAGAATAGCATAAGCTCCCTATTTATACAAGTAGAATGTCCTAAGATGATAAGGACTAGGACTAGTTACATCATTATCCTAAGATATGTGATGCATGATCAAAACCAAACGACTGGAGAAGCTCTTTCAACCATTTGAGTTCTTTGACAGCTTCAGACATAGCGCGGTATTCGGCCTCAGCTGACGACAGCGAGACTGTGTCTTGCTTCTTAGTTCTCCACGAGACAGGAGAGTCACCAATAAAAGTAATGTACGCACTCAATGAACGTCGAGTCCGAGGGCAGCAGACAAGTCCGCGTCACAGTAAATGCTTATTTGCATCGGATCATCAGCTTTTAAGAAGATACCTTGTCCTGGCGTGCCCTTAAGATATCGTACCACACGTAACGCCGCCTCCCAGTGCGGTAACAGCGGCTTCTGCATGAATTGGGCCAAGATGTGAACCGTGTATCCAAGATCAGGTCGAGTATTCGTGAGATAGATCAGGCGCCCCACAAGGCGACAATATTGTTCAGCATTTGCCAGTGGTCCTTCATCACGGGCTAGTTGATGGTTGAGTTCAATCGGAACCGATGATGGCTTAGCTCCAACTAAGCCAGTTTCAGAGATAATATCAAGGGCATATTTCCTCTGAGATAAGTAGAAACCTGACGCATTACGCGCAACTTCAAAGCCAAGAAAATATTTTAACATGCCAAGATCTTTCATACGGAAGCACTTTTGGAGATAGTCTTTAAATTCTTGCAATGTTGTGGCATCGTTGCAGGCTATCACAAAGTCATCCACGTAAACCAAAATATGTATGCAAATCAACCCTCGAACCTTTGAGAATAAGGACTGATCAGCATATTCATGAGAGAAGCCAAAATCTTGTAGGGCTTTTGTGAGTTTAGAATACCAACACCTAGGAGCCTGGCGCAGGCCATAGAGAGATTTCTTGAGCCGACAAACTTGCTTAGGATCAGAACAAGTAAATCCTTACGGAAGCTTCATATAAATTTCCTCTTCAAGATCACCATGTAAGAAAGCATTACTAACATCCATTTGATGGACCAGCCAATTTTTTATCGCAGCAAGTTTAAGAATAATCCGTACTGTTGTTAATTTAGCAACAGGCTCGAATGTATCGGTGAAATCTTCACCCTCTGTTTGTCTGTTGCCAAGGACGACCAACCGAGCTTTAGGTCTCTCTAGTGTACCATCCGCATTGTACTTATTAGAATATAACCATTGATTTCCAAGCGCTTTCTTGCCTGGTGGGAGTGCAGTAACCTCTCATGTATCTGTAACTTCGAAAGCGTCAACCTCTTTAGACATCGCGTCATTCCAAATTTTGTGTTTGACCGCTTCTTTGAAGTTTTTCGGTACGTTGTCGTTAATGATCGTAGCCATGAACAGTTTATGAGTATCTGGAAATATGTTATCAGAAACATAGCTGGAAATAGGGTATGGAGTCATACCTGAGACCGTATCAGAGAGCCCATGATCGGAGTGAGCGAGCTCGTGAGGGGGGTGTGTAGATGCAAAATGAGTCACGTAATCTTTAAGTAATACCGACGGCGTTCGAAGACGCTGTCCTCGGCCTAGTATCTCAGGGAGACCCGGAGAACCTGAAACTTACTCTTCTACTGGCAGAGGAGGTTCACGTGTAGGAGACATAGGAGTTTCAGTATCAGCTATAGGTGGCAAGGACAGAGATGACTGCGGGTCAGTAGGAGGGATGGTAGTCGATGGTATAGAAGGAGATGGTAACTGTTGAGTAGGAGGTTCAGCGAGAGGAGAACCACTCCCCCTGAAGTCAGTATTAGGTAAGAACCAATCATCAATGGTGGAATCATCAATATTCAACGGTGGAGAGACACCATCATCGTCATCTGAGTCTACACCAGGGAACCTTTGTTCCGAAAAAACAACATCTCTGCTTGTGAAGAACTCATGTGTAGTAAGATCATATAGTCGCCATGCCTTCTTGCCATATGGGTAACCCACAAATATACACTTCCTACTACGGTTCCCTAATTTATCTTTATCACGTGCCTTGCGATGTGAGTAACACAAACAACCGAAGACCCGTAGCTTGTCAAAGTCGGGTTTCTTACCAAAGAGAACCTCGTATGGCATTTTGTTGTTCAGAACCTGAGTAGGTGTGCGGTTGATGAGATGGGAAGCTGTTAGTATACTCTCTCCCCAGAATGAAATCGGCAGTTTAGATTGAAACAGACATGCTCGTGCAACATTCAGAATATGGCGATGTTTTCTCTCAACCCGCCCATTTTGTTGAGGAGTATCTACACAAGATGTTTGATGCTCAATCCCAAGTTGCTTAAAGTATGGCGTAAGAACAAGGAACTCCGAACCATTATCTGATCGGATTGTTTTGACTGTTTTCTCAAACTGCCTTTCCGAGAGAGCAATGAACTCGCGAAGTAGGTTAGCTACTTCGGATTTTTCTAACATGAGGTAAGTCCAGACAGCTCTGGAGCAGTCATCGACTATAGTGAGAAAGTATCTAACACCACAATAAGAAGGAGTTCAATAGGGTCCCAAAACATCACAATGTAATAAAGAAAGCGGATTAGAAGCTTTATTCAAACTGTCATTAAAAACTTGTCTTGTTTGCTTAGCACGAAAACATATTTCACAAGACGCAGCTTGGTCTGAATCAAAAACCATATTATCTAAAACCGGTAAAGCTGATAAAACCCTAAAAGAAGGATGTCCAAGCCGTCGATGCCATAGTTCTGATGTTGAAGAATTCTTTAACTCAGTTCGATGTACTCGTGCAGCCGTAACACCCGTAAAGTAGTACACCCCCTCACGTTCTTCACCCGTTCCAATCAGGGTCTTCGTAAAACGGTCATGCAGTACACATAATGTATCAGTAAAGATAGCAATACACCCAGTTTGTTTCAGTAATCTAGAAACAGAAATCAATGTGCAATTAAAATCTGGCACGTATAGAACATCTTTCAAGTAGTAGTGCTTGCTCAGACGCAGAGTGCATGTTTTCTTGCCTGTGAACATCGGCCATTAGGAAATTTAACCGATGATGGCATAATATCAATCAGATCAGTAAGTAGAGATAAATCTCCAGTCATATGATGAGAGGCCCCTGTGTCGATAATGACATCTTTTAACGTTGGTTTACCAGACAATTTCTCAGTTGAGATCGTTGACTTGGAGTGTTGAAGAAGCTGAAGGAGCTGAGTGATTTGTCCAATCGGGTCGTTGTCGTTGTTGTTGGAGTTTGAAGTAGTGGTGTTGTTGGAAGCTGCTCGAGCCGAATTAGAATGTCCACGACCACGGTTACTGTTGTTAAACGAGCGTCCTCCTCTGCCTCGCTGAGACGATCCGTACGAAGAACCTGAATTAGTGTTCTTTTGTTCATACCACCATTCCGGATAACCATGGAGCTGGAAACACTCTGAATTGTCATGACCCTTCTTAGAGCAATGAGAGCATGTCCTATTTGGATCTCGGAAGCGTGTAGTAACAGCTGAAAGTTGAGTAGAATCAGGCTTAGGAGTTTCCGTGTGAACTTAAAACCCCATTGCCTCTGTTTTACTCTCCTTAGACCTCGCCGTATTGTTGTGTTGTTCCTCACGTATGACTCTGGAGTAGACATTATTGATATCTGGTAATGGATCTTCATCGATTATTTGTGATCGAATGTTTCGAAACCGAGACTCGTCGAGCCCAAACAGAAACTTATGAACGCGTATCTCTTCTCGTTCCTTCTCAATATCTGCAGAAGCTTCGCATGAACAAGCTCGAGGAGTCTTAAGATTATCTAGTTCCTCCCATAACTTAGACAAGCGACCAAAGTATTCAATGACTGTTTGGCCATCCTGCAGACAAGTATTGATTTCATCACGTAATTGATGAATACGAACACCGTTTTTGACAGAGAATCGGCGCTGGAGATTTTCCCAAAGCTTATACGCCTCCGGTACAAACGTAACAGTCGATCTGATCTTCGGGTCTATTGAAGTTCGAATCCAGCCGACCAGCATAGAGTTTGTGGCAAGCTATCGCCATAGGTCTGATTCTGTCGAGGGTTTTGCTATGGCTCCGGTAATAAAACCTAGCTTTTGCTTGGCTTGTATGGAATTAGATAACTCCGTCGCCCATTCGGTATAATTGTCTCCACGATGAAGAACATATGTTATATGCTCCAGAATTATCTGAGGGATGGAGATAATATATCCCACCGGGAGTAGGGAGACTCGTCGCAGACGTAGTCAATAAGGAAGAATTAGTATCAAACATGTTTCTTGATGATCAAGAAACACGTTTTTAGTATTTTAGGTTATTCAGATCTTTGTGCTCTGATACCATGAAATCGTATAAAGATATACTTTGTGTTGTCATATTAGAATAGCATAAGCTCCCTATTTATACAAGTAGAATGTCCTAAGATGATAAGGACTAGGACTAGTTACATCATTATCCTAAGATATGAAGGATTTATCCCTAATAAAATGCTTCTTGAGTAACGGCGTCCAATCTTGCCATCAGCATTCCCATTAATAACCAGTTTACACTTAGAAAGAGAAATTGGAGTCCAATTCTACAGCTTTTATATAAGAGCTACTTTTTATTGGATTTTTTCAGTCACTTAACTATTATGAATTCGATTATAAACTACTCCTATTCAATTCTAATGTATTTTAGCTATATGAATATTTAAAAGCCCTGCATAACACTTTAAAAGTATCAAAATCTTATCATAGTTAAGGAACGAATTAAAGTGTTAGATTTAATACAATACCTAAATAAGTTAAGGGTTCTGTTCTCATCGGACCCGAGTTATTTACCGATTACATTGTAAGACTGGACGCCGTGCAAGATTGATTAGTTACATATGGTACGGATGATCATTTCATGAATCTCTTTGTTCTTCATTTCTTGGGATAAAGATTCGAAATATAAAGAAGGAAGTATCCCCCCCCCCCACACCATGCTATATCTGTCTTTCAAGAACGTATTAATCGTCTGATTATTATATAGACAACTCGATTACCATTTTATGTGAATTATATATGGCTGTGTCTATAGAGACTGATGAGAATCTCCTAGATTAGCGAAGTGATTTTACATAATTTATCTAAGATTTGAATTTTAAATATATTACATATATTATTAAATGTAATTTAAAATAAACAAAATTATTTTTTCTTAATTTTATGCTTAAATAATCAACTTTATATTAAATCTTAGTCAAAAATAATAAAATATATAATATTAATAAATTTCATTATAAATATAATTTAACTTTTAAAAAATTTATCACTGCACATGGTGCAGGAAAACACCTAGTAGAAGATTAAACAAATTATATTAACTCTCATAGTAATAACTGATTTAGTTTTTTTTAACGTTGATTTATTATGACATTACAATTATGAGAAATATTACATAAACGATTTAACAACCAGCAATACTATCTGCCTTATGATGATCTACGCCTAACTGCATCACCTGAGTCGTCCTATGAAGATCCACGTCTGGCTGGATTTACTTGCACCATGTTGAAGATCCCTTGTAAGTCTTTTTTCCGTAGTCTGCAGTAATAAATCGCTCTTTCCGGGACTTGAAACCTGGATTTCCTGTATTCTACAATAAATTGCATAGTCTGGGATTCGAACCCCAGACCTGGGTGTAGAAGCCTTTAAACCTTAACTATTAGGCTACGGTGCTTCCACGAATAATTGATGTAGTTACATACGTATTTATACTAGAAATATTTTATAATTTAGATAGATACAAATATATATATGTAAATATTATTTATATCTATATTACAATATTAACCATAATATCAAGAATCTTCTAGCTATATGCCTATATCCTACTATAGTGCCAAGGCCAGTTATAAGTTAGATGTCTAATATGTTGATCCTAAGCATGCATCCTTTCGATCAGTAGTGGCTCCAGTTTTTCAACCGCCGTCACAACTAAATATTGGATTCTGTCCCGATAGTAGTTAATTAATTATTTGTAAGAGTTTTAAGTGGGCTCTCTTTGAGTTTAAATTAACATCATCATTATTTGAGGGGACCAGGGTGATATTTCATATTAATAATACAAATAACTAGATAACCCCCAAAAAGGCATTACAGAAATAGTAAACCAGAAATAACAATGAGACCTTCTTGTCAAAATTAAGAATCTTTTATTTTGGTAACGTAACCAATACATCTTGAAAAGCATATATATAATCTGATCAAATTCCACGATTGGTGGGAGAAAGCATGCATGAATCATGATGAAGAAAGCATACACGGTTAAAATGATACGTGTATTTATGAGACTTGAATTGGTCGTTTGGAAAGAACAAGAGATGAGAAAACTGATAAAACGGCAAGAGAGACGAAAGCAAAGAGAAGAAGACTGGCTGATGCGTATCCTTTACTGAAGAAGTTATCCACTGGATCTGTTGAATCAAAATCTATTAATGCTAAGTATGTATCTTTCAAATCTTTGCTCACTCCAAATCCAGCTGCCGAACCCGTTGCAAGTAAATATGATATAATCTGTCCAGATTTTAACAATCATTAACAAGAATATGTGATTCAAAAGCAATATATGTATGTCCTCTCGTTGTGTTTTACAGAACATAAATATACAAACTAGATATAATGGAACTAATGAGTTGAGATCTTAACAAAAAAACAACATATTACAACACATTATTTTATTGGTTTTAAATATATTGTACATATAACATGAAACTTATCATATTGAGATATTATGTTAATATAAGAAGAAAAAAACAAATTTATTTTAATTAAAAAATTTTCCAAAACGTACATATATCATATTTAATACATGTTATATTTTAGAATTAATTAATCTAGGAGGTCGAGAGATATAATTGTTTCATATTTACTAACATTTTATTGTATGATTTTTCATATTAATTATTTACACCATTTTTTTTTTGAAACACAATTTACTCAAATTTTAAAAAATCAATTTTAAATACCTTATCGCCATAAAAACTGAACAGATAGTTAAAAGGATGTATAGTTCCTGTGGCGAATTGGGAGATTGTGAAGACCAGTTGTACAACGGCGTAACCTAGCCCGATGACGGCGGCCGCAAGCATGTATCTTCATGAATGATGAGTCCAAATATGTATAGAAAACAAATGTGAACAGATGAATAAAGAAGAATTTTCTTTTTGAAGAAGCGAAAAAGGAAAAAAACTGTTAAAATTAGGTCTGGGCATCCGGGTCTTCGGACCAGGTTCGGGTCGGGTATTGTCGGATCTGAGTCCTTCGGGTCCTAGCAATTTAGACCCATATAG
This sequence comes from Brassica oleracea var. oleracea, assembly GCF_000695525.1. Classification (NCBI taxonomy): domain Eukaryota; kingdom Viridiplantae; phylum Streptophyta; class Magnoliopsida; order Brassicales; family Brassicaceae; genus Brassica; species Brassica oleracea. The sequence continues at coordinate 50,585,192 of NC_027751.1, forward strand.
GTATCTATAACTTTTCGGATCGGTTCCGGGTCGGGTCTTGTCGGGTCTGGGTCGGGTCTTGTCGGGTCCGGGTCGGTTCAGGTCTATAATTTCAATACCCGTAAAATACCCAAAATTTTCGGATATATTTCGGATCCGGGTCGGTTCGGGTATTTTGGACCCGAAATAGACCCGAAATATACCCGAAGTACCCGAACTGGACTCGAAAACTCTAAAAATACCCGAAGAACCGCAAAAATACCTAAAAATTTATCCAAAATCAGATCCGAAAACCCAAAACATACCCGAATTTTACCCGAATACCCATATATATTTTCTAAAAATCTAAAATTTCACCAAAAACCTACAACTATACCCGAAAATCTAAACCCGAAACTTTAAAAAAAATCTGAAATACCAAAAATATATCTAATCACTCAAATATACCTAGTATATATAATTATTTGTGGGTACTTTGGGTACCCAAACGGATCTCGGGTAGGACCCGGACCCGAACCGAGACCCGCGGGTCCAAAAAAAAAAGACCCAATTGGTATTTAGCATGGCCCCGGCCCCGGACCCGAACCTGTATTTTCGGGTCGGTTCCGGTTCGGGTCTTCGGGTCCGGGTAAAATGCCCAGGCCTAGTTAAAATGTAGCTATAAAATTGACAATAAACCCATTATATACGTTTATTTACCTATAAGCATAAACATCGTTAAAATGCATTTTTATAGACGTTCCTTGAATATCGAGGGTGACGGTGTTGGTGCTGACAAGGGCAACCGTTATAACGAGGAAAGCCGCCGTCAAAACCCTGAGGAGGAGGAGCACTGTCCTAAACATAACGGACGGCGGTGAAGGAGGTGGTGGAGCCATTTAACTCTTCCTGTTTAGTAATAGAAGCTTCTTAAAGAGAATACTAAGATGGTAATATGAGGCTGAGACATGAACTACTGATTCATTTATAGCCAAAATTTAAGTTGACTAGAGATGGTAGAGTTGATTTTTGTTAAGGTCAGTGTCAAATAAAGATCATAAATTACAATCTTTAACTATACCGTAAAAGAAATTACAAATTGTACGACCTCTGTTTTGATATGTAAATAGTTTTAACCAAAAATGTTTGTTTCACAATGTAAAATGTTTACATAATTTAAAACACTTTTTACATTTATTACATGTTGTGTGACCAATCAAATAATTCATATATTTTTATTATTGGTTGAATTTATGTATTAAATGTTATTTTTTCAAAAGTAAATTTTTTTTTTAATATTCACATTTTTAACTAAAATTATTTACAAATAAAAACAGAGGGAATATTAATCAAGTCGTGATGGATTTTTTTTTACTTTCTTTTAGCAAAAATGACAACAACTAGTTCGTGATGGTATATGATCTGCACTACGTATAACATACTCATTGACAACCAGATTCATGGCATATTCACTAGTGGTTTACTAGAACCAAAATATATTATATATAACTAGTCTGCGCTAACGTGACTTTTTGCACCGCAATATATAAACCAAATCATAATAACGAGTTAACGACTAATACTTGTTGGGTTTCTAAAAAAAATAAATTAATATTTTATTATTTTAGCTTTTCCCATACACGTTGAAACATTGTCTTAATGACGATTGTATTTTTAAGTTTCAAACCGGTTCAAAGAACATGAACATGATTAATGGAGATTTTTAGGGTGAGGTTCTTAGCGGAATATAAGAAATTGTCTTTTAATTTTTAACTAAAAAAACTAAGAACCGGCTCTTAAATAAGACATTTAAAAACCGGTTCTTGACCTTTTTACTTAAAAGTTAAGAAACAGTTTCTTATATTCCGTTAAGAACCTCGTCTTAAGAACCTCCATTAATCATGATCTTAAGTGTTAGTTGTTAAGAGCACATTTAACCCTGGTTTTTAAGGGATTCTTAAGGGGTGTGGGTTCCACAAAAAACTAAAACCCACCATTTCCTCCTCTTCTGCAAAAATCGAGAAGTTCTTGTACTGTTCGCGGACCCCACTGACACGTGATGATCCGTGATTGGTTAGTTTTTAATTTTTTTTTTAAATCAGACAAAAAAGAAAAAAAAAAAAAACCGTTAATGGACTCTCAGGGTTAAAGATGCTCTTCGACCTTATGTGTTGTTTCTCTTTCCTAATTAATTAATTTTTATTTATTTTTGTTAAAAACCTCTTTCCATCTCCTAGTCGGAGGTGCTCTAAGCACAATCATGAAAACATAAGATGAAAAAAAATCTTGAAAAATAAAATATCTAATGTTAAAAATATAATACTCTCTATATAAACATATACATATATTGTATTAAATTAGGAATAAGCTAGATCATCATCTTTATAAACATATATATGCATATTGTAAATTAATTCTTATAAAAATGAATACATTTTTTTCATAAAACATTTTTGTGTTACTTATTCTTATCAGTTTATATAAGATTCATTAGAGTACAAGTTCGCTTTGGACACCTAGAGGCCAAAAGCCAAAGCGTATTGCCATCTACTTCAACCTATATATGGACTTAGTTGTCTAAGAATCTTTTGTTTTCTACACTGAATGAAAACAAATAGGTTTTATTTACGCGTTTTTCTAGAAGTATATGTAACAAGAGTTGACTATAGGTCGGTTACACATATGCTGCCATCCCATCCCATCCAACTGGTTTAAACGAAGTCCACACAAAGAGATCACAATCTTCCTTCAAAAAAAATATGCATACAGTCAACGACGACTTAAGGGTTGAGTCAACGTCTGAGAATCATGGACACATGCGTCGCCTCGTCTAGCGCTTAGGAGTTAGGCCTAACTTCTTCCACACGACTGCGTCAAGACTCTCACTCTCTACTCGCTCGCACTTATCACATCCATGCATTCTTTTATTCTCGCTGGATGTTGTACAGCACTCAGGATTAATCTCTTTATCTAATTTAGGAAAGTACGTAGACCAGGTTCTGAAGCCGATGAAAAGAGTGTTGAGGCGAGTTAAGTACTATATAGTAACTGTATGGGTAACGAAAAAAAGTTGATCTCTAGTTTCGGTGACCACCAAAGCGGAGGCATGTCGACTCGAGGCAAGCTAACCAGAGAATGAAAACGTATTTGGAAACAACTCGTAATTAATAACCAAACCTTTTTATGTCATGAAACTATAACGACAAAAAAAAATTGGCAGAAGAAACATACCTTAATAACCAAACCTTTTTATGTCATGAATTTGTTTTTTTTTTTTTTTGGCACAGCAATATGTACTTTCCTAATACATGTAAAACTGATGACATTCAAATAAAAAAAAATTAATTAGTTTTCTCCTATAATGCTATCATAATATTTTGATCTAAAATAATATTGTTAATTTAGTAGGATAGTCGAACAAAGAATATAATTTTGATTAAGAAAAGTTTCCGAATTAGAATAGTTTCAAAAAAGAGTATACTCAAAAACAACGCGTCGTTCGTTGTTTTCACAAAGTAACACCGTTTTGTTTTGACTTTCAGCAAAGCACAGGCGAGAGCGAGAAAGTCCAAGTGGATTTCCAGATTCGTTGACCAATCTCACCGTGTCGTTTTGCTTATCGCAAGTGATTATTTGCGATAAGCACAGTCGCGATGTCAGAGACTGCTGTGCACGGAGGAGTGATCGATGAGGCAGTGGCGGACCCAGACTGTATGTTTTAAGGGGGGGTCATAATCTTTGGGCCAAAGCCCAGTTTAAAAATAAATGAAGAAAAATGAGTATTTGAGAGATTTGAACCCAGGAAAATATGTGTCAAAAGATGGAATATACAACCATTTGAACTACAGAATTCTCATGAACTTATGGAAAAAACACTAAATTATAAACTCAACGTGTGTCACATGACACCCCATTTCTCAACGTAGGTCCGCCACTGCTGGGAGGAAGAAGTCGAAGATTATATGCTAACGCAGAAGATCGTATATGGAGTAACCGGATCTGAGCTCAGCTCACTATGCCCTGAGCTAGGGTTACCACTTCTTGCAGCCTCAGGAATCTGATTTGTTTTCTTTATTTACATTCCCCTCAAGGGTCACATTTTTAACTGTCAATATGGTAAAGAACGAGTAAGTGGTGTTGATGATGCCATCTGGATAGTAAAAAAGTATTGGACAAAAACCTGAAGGGGAAAGAGATTCTCCACTTGGTCTTTTCATGAGTCTCTTGTCTGTATTCATTTATCGGTCCATATTGAAAGTTACAAAAAAAAAAAAAAAATTCTTCTACTTAGTTTGGAAGCGAATGATCTCGAGAAACTCAATTAGTAGTAGTAGTACTTAATGATTCTTAATACTTCTCTATTCTAACTACATATTCGATATTATATTAACATTCTTTCAGAATTATTTCCTTTTAAAAGTGAAAGTCGGTTTAGGACTATGATGCTGAGTTCGTGCATCTTATAGCATGATTAACCCGGATTTCATAGGATTGAATTCTTATCGGAAGTTAAGAAACTGTTTCTTAACTTTTAACTAAAAAATCTAAAAACCTTTACTTTAAGAACCGGTTCTTAGATTTTTTAGTTAAAAGTTAAGAAACAGTTTCTTAACTTCCGATAAGAACCCTACTCTAAGAACCCCGAGCTTAATCATATTCTTAAAATGTCAACTACAACAGTGTGGCAATTATGAAGAAAAGAAAAAAAAACAAAAACAAAAACCGAATCCAATGTCCATCTTTGTTCTCTCTTTCTTCTAACATTAATTTGTTATTGAAATTCTAAGTTATGTAAATCATCTACAACTTTGATTCTTTTATCTAAAATCATGATTTGATTTGAATAATCCATAAACTTTTCTAATATGTTCTTGTTGAAACTTCATCTTTAAAATCTGACTCTTATCAGTTTAAGCCTTTGCTGACTTCTTCAGCTTCTGCGATCTCCGTCACTTTCCTCTTGTTAAGCTTCTCCTCTGCGTCTCTCAAGAACTTAAATCTCGGCAAAGACGATGGTGATGATGTTGGTGAATGTGATGATGATCTCACTAGCCTGTTAAACTCAGCATCAGTCGATGACTCGAAGAAACCTTCTTTTCTGCCGTTACAAGACTCTGTTAACGGAGTGTAAGGAGGCGTAAAGAGCGAAGGAGAAGCACGAGGAGTGAGATACGGAGGAGAAGAACCACTTTCCATATTTAGAAACAAATCGTTCAAACTATTTCCTTTCGTGGAAACACCTTCTTCAGATTCCATTTCCTCTACTGTTTCTTCCACGATAGTGAACAGAAACCTCGGCACAAGCCCTGGACCCACCACATCAGAAGTAAAACATTGCTGTGAAGTTTCATTAGGTTTAGGGCTCGAGGAAGGAGAAGGGTTAGTGCTGCTGCAACAGAAGACGAAGAGAAGCTTTCTGGTTGCAGGGGTAGAATAGTCATTTCGTAGATGAGGTTTACTCCTCCTCTTCTTACACCAGATCAAGTAATAGAGCTCTGCGAGAAGAGCTAGTAGCAAGCAACCAAAGACTATGCTTAGAGCAAGTCCCACACTGCTTAAAGATCTCATGTTTCCTATTCAAGACAAGATTCACATCTCTTGTTCATATCATTAAACCAAACACAAAGAGGCAGGGAAAGAACTCAACTAACAGTCAAAGATGAAATGCAGAAGGAACTGAAACTATGAATGTTATAAATGATTCTGGAAAGAAAAAAAGAGTGTTAATATAGGGAAGTATGAAACTGAAACTTGGCTATATAACTTTTGTTTGGTTAAAGGAACCTTCGGTCTATTATCTTTTTTTCTTTTAATCAATAAATGACTAAAATAGTAAAAAGATTATGAAATTTTACCCTCAACGAAAGCTACTGCTGACCATTTCTTTTTTTTGTTACATAGAAAACTCGAATTTGTAATCTTTAATCAAGAGAAAAAAAAAATGCATTTATTTTCAAATAGTTTCCCTTTCAAAACATAAAGTATTATGGATAGCATATAAAGCATTTAAACCCATGTGACGCATATGCTATGGTAAGAGTGAGATTTGTTTGTTTGGTTTGCGCTTCTTCATGCGTTGATTGATATTAGATTTGCTAAAGTCATCAGAGAGTCAGAGAAAACACACCAAATCCGTGTGTCAGTGATTCAACTTCAATAATTTTCGTGAGATGTGCATCAACAATTATATATCCAGCCTCTTCCATCGGCCAATCACACATTTTATACGTAGCATTTGACATATTGATGTTATTGATTTCATATATACCACTTGGATTCTTGGAATATACCTTTGTTCTCTTAAACTCATGAACTTTGGAAATTTATTCTCTTCTCTTCCATCTTAATGCATCGAAAAGCGTTATAATTACTAAGATTTGTTTCTTCCCATGTCTGAACAGACCATCCAACGCGTTGCAAGCTTTGTCGGTTAGTCATACAAGTATACAAGTGTGAATTTCAACGCATTTGAATATGGTATTTGGATGTTACTTGATGTCTAACCAACTTGGGGTCTATTATCAAGGCTCTACAGTTGGGTAACCAGATCTGAGAGTAAACCGATATTAGCTCATATTCTTTGAAGACGCGTTTATACACTTTTATTGCTACAATCTACTTCCATAAAGACTTCCATCTGTTTTTGTGATAATAGTCCTGTTCGTTTCATGAACGCAGAGTTTAGCGGCAGCGGCAAAAAAAATGTACTACGACGGAGACCAAAATAACAAAATCAAAAGTTGCGGTAGACGCTACTGAATTGCTGGAGACACAAAAAAAAAGAAACGTTTGTGTCGCAGATAATTTCAGCGTCCTTGTCTTTCTTGTTAGTTGCTGCTGCGACTGAAGATAAGTCAGCGATATCTCATCGGTGGTTTGTATTGCCATAGTAAAATGCTGAATTTTTGGACGCTGCCGCAAGACGTGGTGGTTATGAAACGCTAATTTTGTTTGTTTTCAATCTCAGGCTAATTTCACAACACAATAGTTTGAACCGTGAACTTCTTTCTAAGCCAGTTCAAAATCAACAATTTGAACCGTGAACTTCTTTCTATGCCAGTTCAAAATCAACACCTCCTAAGTTACGCTTATGAAACTCTCTCATGTTACTATTACCAAGACTGGCCTTGAGCAAATCTTCCAGTCCTATAAATCCATCTTTGTCGCCTTGCTATATGGAGTATATCTTCTAAGTTTTGTTAGCTTTACAATGCAAACCGCCATTTTGCGAGCAATTTAGCGAACAATCAAACTATTTTCCCAAGAACATCACTGTCCCAAATCTTTTTTTCCCAAGAATTGCGAGATTTCATTTCGAACAACTACTAATAGATTATTTCACAATTTTGGTGACACGAGAAGAAGATTATAATCCACAATCTTATTCCACATATATCATTATATTCTCTTTGCATTTCTATTTAAACACGAATCTATATACATAAAGTTGGCTTTTTCCTTTCTTATGACATGTGGAAGGGGGGTTTGTTGACATGTGTCCACATGTTTTTTTTTGTATTTAAATTCTTCTTCTTTTAAATTATTGCAATTTTCTCCATCAATTTCTAATTGTGTATTATCTAATCTTTATCACACTTATTGGTCTCTAAAATTCAAGATCTATATACATAAAGTTGGTTTTTTCCATTCTTATGACATGTGGAAGGAGAGTTTGTTGACATGTGTCCACATGTTTTTTTTTGTATTTAAATTCTTCTTCTTTTAAATTATTGCAATTTTCTCCATCAATTTCTAATTGTGTATTATCTAATCTTTATCACACTTATTGGTCTCTAAAATTCAAGATCTATATACATAAAGTTGGTTTTTTCCATTCTTATGACATGTGGAAGGAGAGTTTGTTGACATGTGTCCACATGTTTTTTTTTGTATTTAAATTCTTCTTCTTTTAAATTATTGCAATTTTCTCCATCAATTTCTAATTGTGTATTATCTAATCTTTATCACACTTATTGGTCTCTAAAATTCAAGATCTATATACATAAAGTTGGTTTTTTCCATTCTTATGACATGTGGAAGGAGAGTTTGTTGACATGTGTCCACATGTTTTTTTTTGTATTTAAATTCTTCTTCTTTTAAATTATTGCAATTTTCTCCATCAATTTCTAATTGTGTATTATCTATACCAGAAATAACCTTTCAAGCCCACATAGCATACATGAACGAAAACATTACCCAAATCTCGAGTGGCAAACATGGTGAAAAGGAGAGCCACCAGAGATGCGATGAAAGCTGCAAAGAGATGCAAGAATAGATAGGGAAAGGGAGACGAAGCGAAATCAGAAAACTATGGAGCCGTCCTCGAGCTATGAAAGAGAGCATAGAAGTCAGAACACCAAAAACTAGAATTTGAAAACCAAAACGAGCATAGACTATTGACGGTAAGCCAACGACGAGGAATACAAAATCAAAGACGAATAAACTCTGACCCAACCAAGGAGATGCAGTTCCTAACATCAGCTGAAATCTAAGGAAGAAGAGAAGCAGTCAATATTGACTGGAACAGCCTATAATGTTGTGGGAAGCAACCGAACAACTGAAAACTCATAAACCCGATCTGCAAAAATACCATATAATCTCATAGGTGAAGAAAGCAAAGAAGAACAAGAGAAAAATGTGAGTCTTTTTCCGGTGATGGTGAGAAGCACCGCACACCAGAATTGTAACGAAATACATAGACGGTGAGAGCTCAAGTTTAAAATATGGGGAGAGGGCAAAAAACATCTTAAAAATTATAATTTTCAAAAATATGAAAAAAATATAATACAATTTTGACGCTGAAACCGTTAATCTTAGAATCAACAAATGCGCAGATCCAAAGTTATTGAAATTCAATATTAGTTTACGTTAAAGGCTCATTTGACTACTAACAAGTACTATACACACAACAACATATTATTCAAAAAAACAAACGCAAAAATATATTAACTTATCACCTACTACATAACACACTAAAAACACCAAATAATGATCTTAACAAATAAAAACGACAACGTAATTACATTATCCAAAAAAAAATCATGTTCTTAGCAATAATAAAATAATATTCCGCGTGAACACCCTCTAGTTAAAAATATAGTAAACTAATATTATCTTCCCCCCAAGCCAGCTTCAACGAAAGGTCTAAAACACAAGTGTACGAATTAAAAATAGAACTTGTTAAAAGCTCCCACCACAGGTTTATTAATAAAAAACAAACCTACAACCCGTGATTGTTGTTGTATCAACAATCCCACATAGCAAAAAATATCTAATATTATCCATCTGCCTTAAGAGCATCTTTATAGGTGGGATTTATTTTAGGGTCCTTAACTAATCTTTATTATTATTTTTTGCTTAGGGACTAGAGTAAGGGATTTGGTTAAATTAGTTGATTATTGGTGAGACTTATGTTGTCCCTTAGTTAATTTAATTTATTATTTTAATTAATAAATAATGACATATATAATTTTTAAATAAAACATTAAAAATAAAAATATAATATTAAAATTGAAAACATAAGAAAATTACATTTTTGAAAGAAAATACAAACATCATAAAAAAAAATAGAAAACATAAGAAAATGACATTATTGAAAGAAAATACAAATTATATATTATTTCAAGGATTTCCAAATTTAGTCCATATATTTTCAATCAAATCATTTTTTAAATGTTGATGGACAAGCCTATTACCACAACAAGAACAACTATGACTATTACAAAGCACTCAAACCCCTTTATCATACATGATTTCTCCTTGGCCAAATCACCCACCATCTTCTCTAGCTTTCGTAGCTTCTCCTCAGTGTCATAGTCAGGTAAAAGGGTTAGGCTATCTACCTTTTCAGATAGCTGAAACACGTGTATATCTCTGGCTCTCATCTCATCCATCACCGCCTCATCCCACCATTTGAAAATATGGCAATCGCCATCGTCCTTATTTGCGCAAGTGTAAAATCTTCTCCCTGTTTAACATACGCAAAAACTCGATAATCAATCCTTCTTCACAGGCTAAGTACTTAAGCAACTACCATAGTACATACCTTGATCATTCCTGGAGTTAGATGTTGCAAGCACTGGGTGAGCACCACAATAGCAGACCTGCGGGAAACCAAACTCTACCTCCGGTTGCGGAGGGTAGTGAACTTGTGAACTACGTTCCAAGCTTAACTCAGCTTGGTCGCGTCGTATGAGATCCTCTGTCTCGCTGTAGCCACTGTCATCATTGTTTCCAAATAATGGCTCGTCTTCTGATGGCTGCGAGTAGCTGTAACGTCCCATTTTCAGATACTTAACCTGCAGACATTGTCGAGCCATGTTAGAAACATAAAGGCATACTAGTTAGAAACATAGAAAAATACACATAAACAATAACACAAACATTGAAAGAAAATCATTCATTGAATATTACGGGAACTACATATAAATATACACATAAGCAATAACACAAACATTGAAAGTGACGACATACAAGAACTAGAAACAAGAACATCTAATTTTTTTTCAGAATAACTCGGCTAGGAGCTTATTCTTCGCAGATTCTTCCCTCTCAGTCAATGGAACAGGCTTGGTAAGGAGAGTGTCTAGTATTGCTAGCCTCGACAGTCTCTCCTTCCTCACCAAATCGTCCTTCTTCATTTCCCAAACTGTTGCAATCTCAGCCATGGACTTCCCTTTACCCGTATTTCTTTTAGCCTTAGCAGCCTTGACACCTTCGGGCCTGCTCTCAACATCAACGAAGCCTTCGTTGGTAGAAGTTTGGGAATCTGTCTGCACATTCTTCCTCTTTGAAACGCCACCAGCTTTGGGTGTGTTAAGGCTGATCCACTTCTGTTCAAACCTCAACACACACCAAGCATGTTCAAGGGTAAACTTGTGCTGTTGATCAGAGAAGAAAATTTCATGCGCCTTCTTCAGAACGTCTGTGTCAGACTCACCACTGCTAATTTGTCGCTGAGCTGCCGAGTATGCGCCACAGAACTTGTTAACATCATCATTGATTCTGTGCCACCTCTTCTTGCAACAACCTTGCTCTCTCACACCATCCTCTCTTCCATGAGCACTCTCTGCATAATACTTAGCACTCTTGCTCTCTCACACCATCCTCTCTTCCATGAGCACTCTCTGCATAATACTTAGCAACCCGTGTCCAGAAGGCCCCCGACCTCTGCTCATTTGCAACAATCGAATCCTTCGAAGTGTTGAGCCACACACTGATCAGCACCTCGTCATCTGCAGGGTTCCACTTGCGTCTTACAGGACGGGCAGCTTGTGCGTCTACTGGTGCGTCGACTGGTGCGTCTTCAGGTTGTTGAGAACTGAAAGCCGGAAATGTATCGGATTCTCCAAAGTTGACACTAGAATGAAAACTTCCATAAGGGAAGTTTTCATGATAAACGCTTCCTTGTTGACTGTGAAGCAGTCCTACGTAGCTAGAGGACTGACTAGGAAGATTGCTTGGATCCATACAAGAGAGTAAGATAAGAGATAGAATGGAGAAAGAGTTATGAGATAGAAGAGATAAGAGATAAGAGATAAGAGATTTTATAGCCTCAAGTGAAGTCTATAAACTCATAATGGTGAACTCCCAACAAGAAATGTCAAATCCTAACTTATTACACCAAAAAAAACTATCAACTTTCCTAACAACATCATTAATGTAAGCGGATTTCGTTTAAAACCTACTGTATACATCCTAACTAAGCAGAAAACGATGTCAGTGTCTTTAATATACAACTACCACACACAACTTCAAATTAGTATTCAAGTTTTAAATCGTAACAACATCCCTTGTATTGAATTTTTTTAAAAAATAAAACAAGAGACGACTTGAAAGATGAAGTATAGAAGCTACATTTATTCTTATATGAACTATTAAGTAAACGATTTCACATATTTGATCTATGAACTATGGCTACGCGGAGACACAAAACCAGTTATAGGATCCAAAGCATCGAAACTAAACTATCAAACAGTTCTTTCATGTTGCTAAAATCAGTTACTGATTTGTTATACATTTGTTCTCGAACCATACAAATACGGAGTCTAGTTTTTGATCTCAAACAATCAAACAAGCTACAACCAAACTCAACGGTTCAATCTAAACGAGACAATCAAACAAGCTACAATACGAAACAATCAAACGAGCTACAACGACTACAATAGTTCAATCTATACAAAACAATCAATCAAGCTACATCGAAAATAATCACACAATCCAACCATTTAAATTTTTAAAAATCTATACGAAAGTAGGAAACATTTGCGAACCCTAGAATCTGTACAATTGTTCTCGAACAACATAGAATCTATACCACTACTCAGCATGCACTATTCCTAAACCCTATAATTTTCAATTTCAGATGGGAGTTAAAGAAAATACCTCGGTAACGGCTAAGGATTGAGCTCGGGTAGAGTTTCAGACGATTTGGGGAAGATGAGACCCTTCATACAAGACCGGAATCGAACGGAAGTCGATGGAGCTCGGGATCTCGATCTGCGGATCAAACGCCAACGGAAGCTGCGATCTCTCGTGGTGGTGAGTTGGGCTTTCGATTGAGGAGACACGCAAACTGAACCTCCGGTGAAAGAGAGATCGATCTTCCGATCTGAGGAGATCAACTTTTCGCCTTCGTGATTTCGTATTTCAATTTCTCTTTCAGAATGAGATTGACGCGAAGACACAGACAAACGCGACAATTTCATCTCCCAATCCCGACCCGACACGTAGCCTCACGGGACGAGCCCATCATCCCTTATTTTAGGTCCGTTCCACTCATTTTCTTTTTTTTTGGATTTATTTTCGACCCAAATTTCTTAAGGGCCCTGCCTTAAGGGACCCCGATGCTGATGCTCTAAGATCTACGGACCGTCTTACAAAGCACAGCTTGTCCAAAACTACGATAACACCCTTCCGTTCAAAAGATTAAGATTGGTACGTGTCCACTGCCTAACCCAGCTTTTTCTTTTCCTCATACGTGTGTATGACTAGACACGTAGGCCCCACTCAGCAACCCGACAACCCTAATTAAACAAAAAATAAAATAAAACAAAATTAATTTTCTCACATATATATATTTCTTCTTGTCCCTTCTTCTCCTTTTCTGCGAGAATTCTTTTTTTTTTTAATCCTCTGTTGGGAGCAGCCATTGAATTTTGTTTTTTGGCTGCAAAAAATGGGAATTCTCAACGACGACGCCGTTTTAATCGAACCGGGAAAAAACTCCGGCGATCCCACCATGGTCACCGTGAATTGTCCAGATGAATCAGGTCTGGGCTCAACTCTCTGTAGAATCATCCTCGAGTTCGGTCTCTCCATTACCAAAGCAGGCATAAAAGTCTTAACCTTTGTCTTTTTCGGGGAATATACTCTGTTTTGTCGGTTACGAATATTCGAAATTTGATTCGATTTAATTATGTTAATTATGTGATTAATTCTAATTTATTGATGATTGTGAAAATGGGGTTGTTAATTGTTGCAGATTTTTCAACCGATGGAAGATGGTGTTACATAGTGTTCTGGGTCAGTCCTGATAACGGTTCTTCTAGATTCGATTGGGACAGCTTGAAGAACCGACTCTTGTCTGCTTGTCCGTCTTGTTTAGGTTCTTATTACTCCTCTCTTCAGTCTTCTAATGTCTCTAAGCCTCCTTCGCTTTATCTCCTCAAGTTTTTCTGCCGCGACAGGAAAGGACTGCTTCACGGTTTGGTCCCTTTACTTGTGTCTTTTTATATCTGTTTTTGTGTCTTAATGGTTTTAATTATAAAGTTTATTTTTTCTTGGTGTTTTTTTTTTGTAGATGTAACTAAAGTTCTGACAGAGCTAGAGTTTACTATCCAACGAGTCAAAGTCACGACAACGCCAGACGGAAGAGTCTTGGACATGTTTTTCATCACTGACGCAATGGATCTATTGCACACTAAGCAGAGACAAACCAAGACGTGTGACCATCTAACGGCTGTGCTCGGGGAACACGGTGTGAGCTGCGAGATTGAGCTAGCTGGTCCCGAGCTAGAGAGTCTCCAACGATTCTCAGCCCTTCCACCTGAGGCTGCCGATGAGCTCTTCGGCTCTGACGTTACTTCCATCTCCAACAAAGTGGTTCTCACGGTCGATAACCACTTAAGCCCAGCGCATACTTTGCTTCATATCAACTGTATCGATCAGAAGGGGCTTTTCTACGATATCCTCAGGACTTCTAAAGACTGCGACGTCCATGTAACGTTTTCAAGACTCATCTCTATAATCTCACCTCTGTCTAACTGATGTTAGTGTGTGATTGGTTCTTTATACAGATTGCTTACGGTAGATTCTCATCAAAGGTTAAAGGCTATAGGAACTTGGACTTGTTTGTGAGAGGCACGGACGGGAAGAAGATAGCGGACCCGAAACATCAAGACAGCTTCTGTTCTCGTCTTAAGGAGGAGATATCGTGTCCTTTGAGAGTTATAATCGCGAACCGAGGACCAGACTCTGAGCTGTTAGTAGCCAACCCTGTGGAACTATCTGGTAAAGGAAGACCACGAGTTTTCTATGATGTCACACTCGCTTTGAAGTCACTTGGAATCTGCATCTTCTCCGTAAGTAGATATTCATCAGTCTCAAAATGATAGAAAAATAATTGTTTTAGTAAGATATATTTTTACAATTTTAATGCATTTTTTTGTTAGGTAGTAATAATGATAAATTGTAAATTTTGAAGAAATTAATAGCGTTTATTGAATTTTGATTGTCTAATAGTGTTGAGAAACATTCAAACCCAAAAAATTGATGCATTTATAATTAAGATGTCTTTTTAGTGTGTGAAAGTTTCAAAATATACATTTTTGAAATGAAAGATACTCTTATATGTTTTTTGGGACAGGGTTATAAAATATTGTGAGTTGTGTTTCTTTTGTAGGCCGAGATTGGGAGGCACTCAACTTTAGATCGACAATGGGAAGTTTATAGATTTCTTTTGGAGGAGCGTCGTGAGTTTCCATTGGACCGAGCTAGGAATCAGATAGTGGAGAGAGTGACAAAGACACTTATGGGTTGGTGAAGTGTGTGAGAGACTTGAACGTTGTATGCTAGTCGATGGGGCCTTAAGAAACCGAGTCTTGGCTCGATGAAGATTTCGAGAGTGGTTGGTTGCTTTTGTGTGGAGCTTAGCTGAGTTGCGTTGTAATGATATGGAAAATTGTATATAAGGATTAAAGTGCAATTGCAATGAATGCTTTGTATCTCACTTTGGTTTAATCGAATCATACGACATGTGTTGAAGGAGTGTTGAATGTGCATGGATGGACGTGAAGAATGGGGCGAGGCAGGTTCGCATCGCAAAACCTGCACATGTAGCTGCTGTTATACACATAAGGGACGAGTGGCACAATCTGTTCTTGTATATTTAGATTTTGTTATCATACTAGACTACTGTTAAAAAATAAAAAAACTAGAATATGTTTGTGGTATTGGCATCGTCACTTTGAAAGCCACTCAACACAATTTCCATTCATCGTCTAATATTATGCTTCAGTATTTGTATCTGAATTCTAAATCCAAACCCGAGCTGAAATTCTGAATCTATATCCGATATGTAAGAAAATCTGAATGGAGGATTTTTTAAGGCGGTATTTCGGGTATCTGATGAAAACTTCGAAAACCTGGTCTACAGAATGATATTTTTTTTTAATTTAAACAAATATTTCAAATACTAAATTTTATGTTTATTTTGATACAATTTTAGAAAAAAGAATACTCGAAGTACAATACTCCAGTTTGATTTTAATTTAATTGGGAAATTTTTTGTAGACTTTGGCAAATTTACTCCAATCGAACTTGTGATCTGAATTGTTTTTCGCTTATCCAGTTTGATTTTAATTTAATTTAATTTTATTATAAGAATAGTTTATAAAAAAAATCGGAATGAGTTTTTGATCCGAATGAGTCTTAGGATATAGAGTTATAAAATTGACATAAACCTGACAAAATATCAAATTATTAAGTAATCACATTAATTTGTTGACTCGGGTAAAAACAGATTAACAATCAACAGTGTAGTTAGTTAACCAAAGAAAAAACAATTAACAGTGTAAGAAAGAAAAGAAAATAAAAAAATAGAAGAGGGAAGAGAGAGAAAAGAGGAGTGTAGGGTTAGAATAGTCGTTTCGTAATCCGTTATCTTCTCGGTCGTGTTTCAATCGGCGGCCAGAGGAGAAGACCCACCCATCTTCTCGTACTCGATCTCAAAACCTTCTTTCGATTTCCCTCGTTTGGATTTCATCTCCAGAGAGTAGTAGAGCAAGATGACGACGCCAATCGTCGGGAAGCAAGCTTCCGCTTCGGGTTCCGGAAAAGAAGAAGGCGAGCTCTCCACCTCCGATGACGATGTATTATTATCTCTCTCGATTTGTTTGTTATGTATTTAGGATTGAGTTCGCACACTCTACGCCTCGATTCTTAGTAGCGTTCGTTCGTTCGTTATCAGATTTCTCAAATCTGTCGTGCGTTCGTTGTATTGCCCCTGAATGCTTCTGATTGATTCAAAACCCTAAAACTTTTTAATTTTTTTTTTAGGTACAACCAATGCAAACGAGCACGAGAGCTCCTCTCACTGAACATGTCTCAGCTCCTTCGGCTAACACTAACATCCAAAGGCGTCTTCAACCTGGTAAAAAACAACACTACTATCTCTCTCATCTGCTTCTCAACCTCTCTAGGGGATTTATGAGCAAAGATAAGACTCACATCATCTCTCTATTTTTCCTAGTGCTTTGGATTGGTATAGGATCTTCTGTTACTTCACCCTATCTCTAGAATAGACCTTGATCAGTGTCAAACTATAACAGAAATAAGATTAAATCAATGTACAACAGTACTAGTGTGTGTGTGTTTTTTTTTCCTATTAAGTTGTTGCGTGTGGAGCATTATTAACCTGCCTTTTAGTATAAATATATTTTGAAGTTGCCTATAAAACAAACTAACTCGTTTTTTTTTTTGTTTTCAATTGTTTGTGACTTGTCAGGGAAAGCTGAATCTTTGATTACTACACCCTCGAAGGCGACCCACCCTGTAGGCCGGATTGTTAAGAAGCCAGCGGTGTCTACTACTCCCATTCATGGGAAGAAACTTCCTTTAAGGGGCAACGACAACAACCTTGTGATAGATTTCTCAGATGACGATAGTGGTAGCGAATCTGAAAGCAAAGGAAGGAAGCAGACACCGAAGATTCAACCAAAAGGAACCGTGCCTGGGAACAGGAACCCGTCTTCGGTTTTACAAACAAAATTGAAAGGGCCATTTCAAATTGATAACAGAGGATTTACGAAGAAGGCACCCTCCGCTAGCACCTTTGGTCATGCTGCGACTTCTAAAGCTCCCAACCTTGTGCTTCCCAAGGTAATTAAGAAAAATAGCCATACCTATGAGAGGAAGGTTAGCAAAGATACACCGCGTCCTGAACAGACTGTGGATCCCAATAGCAGCAAACTTCAGGATCTGAGGCAGCAGATTGCACAGCGGGAACAATGGGAAATTGAGCGGAAGCTTAAGGCAGTACAGACAAAGAAGGATGATGTTAACCCAAAAATCAGTCAAACAAGGAGTCTCGTTATGGTTTCTGGTAATGGTAAACAGCTCGAACCAAACGAACCTGCAAAGAAGCGCTTAAAAGTTGGTGGAAATGACACAAGTCAGCCTGTTATTGATAACAGAGTGCCAGCATCTACAGCTGCACCAATGAAAGCGCCTGGCATCGGTAAAAGTCTACTTTCAGGTGAGACTTAACGGAAAATATCGAATATCTACTGGCTTTTTCACTAGAAAGTTTATTTTGGTTAAGTAAATCAATGTTTTGATTTTCCTCCACTTCTGTTTTTTCTCTAGGCAATGCAAATGCTAGTTGCAAAAACGTTGGTAGTAACAGAGCTGAGACTGCTCACCCCGTCATTTCTCAGCATATTGTACAAGGCAATACAAGCTCAAGTGTCTTACAAAAAAGTGGAGTAAGTGTCATCATCTTTTGTATTTCTCCTTGACTAGAATTGGAATTATCGACTCTAAGACTATTAGTTAAACTATTTCTAGTGTTGGCCAGTGTTTTGTCAATTTATGCGCTTTTTTTTCTGTTCCAGAGCAAAGCAAATCATTCCGAAGGTGTAAGATGTGGCCAGCCAGATCCTCCTGTTCAGTTAACTTCAAGAGAACTGGAATCAGTGAAAAATGTTGGTAGCAACTTGTCGAGTGACCAGTTACCCAAAATAGTCAATGGAAACCATCAGGTATTTTCTATATCCTTGAATAGTTGGAGGCAGCTGGTATGATTTCATGATCCTTACTTTTGATTTTTTTGTTTTTCTGCTTGATTCAGCCTTCTCTGGACAATTCTGGCTTCTGGAACATCCCGGGAAATACAATTGCTCCTGGACATAGTCAACTGGATATGCTATATTTGACAAACCTCGAGGAATCTCTTGACAAAGACCTGGAGGAAGCACAAGAACGTAAACGCCTTTGTGAAATTGAAGAGAGGAACGCTCTCAAAGTTTATAGAAAGGCACAAAGATCGTTGATTGAGGCAAATGCCAAATGTGCAGAACTTTACAGTAAGAGAGAAACTTTATCTGCTCACTATGGATCTCTTATTGTGCGTGACACCAGATTGCTGTGGCCTTCTATACATCATGAGCACCCTGAAACTGGGTTTCGGTTCGTGAGTAACAGTGCTGAAAACATTGATTCGGCAACCAAAACGGACAACCCTCAGCATACTCAGCTAGAGACCAACCACATACATAACAACGAAAATGGTGGCATTCATTCTCTACATCGTCCCAATAGTGGACAGAATTTGGGTTCAGAGCCGTGCAGTGATCATGATGCTAGCACCTCGGATGGATTGCCTTACAGTGAGAAGCAAACTGCAAGTAGACTAGGCTCCCCGTCTAGCGATGCTCACATTTTGGCAGAAGATGAGTCATTTCCAGTAAACCATGAATCTACCGAAGGGAACATTGGGCATCAAGCAGAAAATCTTGAGCAAACACTAGGCAATCAGAATTCCTTGCTTATTGAAGCATCATTAAGATCTAAATTATTTGAGCGTCTGAGTATGCGGGAAGAATCTAGAGGTGGCACATGTGCCAATGGAGAGACTGTGGTAGATAGAGGGGTTGCAAGTGAACGAACCCAGAGAGATGGAAGTAGTCCTGTCTCCGAAAAAGTTCAGCATAGTGATTCTAAAAGTAAGTAGTTTATTCATAAGAGATTTGCATTTTTCTTGGTTATTTGGCTGGGCATTCACTTGACAAAAGGAGAAAAGTCATTTGCAGCCTTATTTTACTTTCAAGTCCTACTCTTAGAGATGATTGAGCTCAACTGCGGATAGCAAATGCGTGGTTCTTCATGTGCTTTAGTTTTTTTTAACACGTCTTCCTATTTTTTAATCTCAGAGCCAGACGCCAATAAACTGCAAGGAAGTCCCTCGGAACCACCAGTTGAACGCAGCACAATCATGGAGAATTTTGGATCATCTGTAGATATGGAGTCCCATGAAACTTCTCCAGAGGATGACCTTTTGTTGTCTGTAGCTTCAGCCGGCCCTTTATTTCGGAGCACAATTAATCATCTAAAGGTCCCTGGGTCTTCTATTACATCTCTGGGAACAGAATCTACACTTGAAAACAAGTCATATAGCGTATACAGTGATGTTAGACAACGTAACAGCTTGACTAGAACTCCAGTATATGAGAGAAAAGTTGACCTTTACACCTCTAATTTGAAGATGGACCCTTTTCGGCCTCTCTGCATGTACGAGTTGCGTGGAAGATGTAATAATGATGAATGCTCTTGGCAACATTTCAAGGATTTCGCTGATGACGGTTTGCATCAAAGTCAGAACGATCCTCCGGGTATGGCAGAAAATATGTATATAAGAATTCTAGAAACGATATTTTCTTTGCTAGAATTATAATTTTATGCGTTTTGCAGATTGTAATGTTGCGTCAAGTTTACATGAGAAGCAAGGATCACAGATTTTTGACGTGGTGCATTCACCAACTTATCTTGTCTGCTTGGATACAATGAAGGTTGATTCGTGGTCTTACGAGTCCCTTCTGGCTCAAAGACATGGGCAAATATGGGGGAAGCACTTTAGTGTCTGCCTCGCCTCATCGAACTTGCTTTACAAGAATATACCTGCAAGGGAAAACGAAGGTCGAATTGAAGTCCTAGGAAATCCAAGAACACACTCATCATACCTTAGGATCAAACATAGCTTGATGGTTTGTCTTTTTCTCTCTTTTTATTTAAACCTTTAATTATGATAATATCAAGCTGCAGATCTGACCAATGCTGCATTCTTTTATTGAAATTCTTACTACTGTATTGCACTCCCCTGCTTGGTGCATTCGTAGAATCTCCTTAATCAAGGCTCAGTTGCTGCTCTTGAATCCGTGGAAATGGCTCTTACTGTTTTCTGTCGGGAAATTGACCACTCAGAAGGCTTGATCCAGGCAATGTTGTTTGATTCCTGTTAATACTGTGTAGTATCACTTTAGCTCTCGTTCTTATTCTGGTGGCCATTTTTCTTTTCAGGCCCTTTCTGTTCTTTCACGAGGTCTTGAAGGTGATCCAGCTTCTGAGATTCTTTGGATTGTGTATCTCCTAATTTACTATTCACATGAAGGATCAGATGGGAAAGATATGTTGTCTCTTGGGGTATGTTATCACCTATTGCAATATTGCCTACATCTACATAGCCACACATCTACATTTTATGATTGATTATTTCTGTACGTTTGCATATATGTGTGTCCATATACATACAAAATTTGATGATTGTGATTCACTCAGCACTGGTTTCACAGTGATTTTGCAGTATGATTTTAATCTTTCCTGTGAATGCTTCACAATTGTGCAGCCTTAGTTTTATACGAGATAACTTTTTTTTAACTTTTCAGGTCAATCTGTGTAGCGGATCATACGTAATATGGCTTATGTACATCAACAGTCGAGGACAACTTAACGATCAACTAATTGCATATGATGCTGCCCTCTCGGCGCTCTGCAACCATGCTTCTGGGTCTATTGACAAGGATCATGCCAGCGCTTGCATATTAGATCTTTCATTGCAGATGTTCAACCTTATGTGCATTTCTGGGAACGTTTCGAAGGCAATCCAGAGAATATCCAAGCTACACGCTCCAGCAGCAGTTTCGGAGGACCCTGACTTTTCAATGATGTCTCAAATTCTGACATGCTTAACATATTCTGATAAATGTGTGTTCTGGATTTGTTGTGTGTACTTAGTTGTTTACAGGAAACTGCCTGGTTCGGTTGTCCAACGATTTGAGATGGAGAAGGAACTGCTAGAAATAGAATGGCCTTCAGTTGATTTGGTAGGTGATGTGAAGCAGACGGCTCTGAGTCTATTTGATAAAGGGATTTGTTCAGAAGAACTTTGCGTTAGTGATGACTCATCGGGAAATGGAAAACAAGAGCGCACTGCCGGGCTATTCGCTTTGAACCACGCACTGTTTATGATTGCAGTTGATGAGTTGGAAAAATGTAGGGACATTGTGAAGGCATCAGTTGAGCTCTACCCATCTTGCCTAGAGCTGAAACTGTTAGCAGCTAGGATGAAACCAAAGGAAACGTTGTCGTCTGTGTTTGAAGAGCTTCTCAAGCAGGAGCCAAAAGATGCTTCAGGCATACAATGGATTTGGAATCAGTACGCTGAATATGCTTTGCAAGGAGGAAGCAACGGCTCGGCAAGAGAGCTCATGTCCCGCTGGTATACCTCTGTATGGGATGTATCGTCCCGTAAGAAAAAGACAGCACTGACTAATGAAGAAACAGAGGAGGAAGGTGAGAGTGTTGCATCGGATCAGGTGGATGTGATGTTTGGATACCTTAATCTCACTCTCCATAACCTACTGCAAAGTAACTGGACCGGTGCTTGCTCGGCCATTGACCAAGCACTTAAAGCTACTGATCCTGATCATTTTATGCATTGCCTGAGAGAACATGCTGTGTTCCAGCTAATCAATTCGTTGCAAGCAACAGGCGAGTTTCCAGTCAACCTACAATTGAGATTACTCAACTCTTACCTTGATCAAGCAAGTTCTTTACCTGTAAAAGAGCCACTATCGTGGAAATTCATCAGCAACAGCGCTGAGAAACCAAGAGTGAGGAAGCTAGTAAGTAACCTTCTGGCGCCAGTTTCATCTGAACTCTTAGTGGTAAACACGGTTCTTGAAGCATGGCACGGACCATCTCTTGTACCGGAGAAGCTGAGTAAACAAAAGGAACTGGTGGATTTTGTGGAAACAATCCTAGGCTTGGTCCCGTGCAACTACCCGCTGGCTTTGTCTGTAAGTAAGCTGTTGAGGAAAGAAGAGGAGTCTGGTTCCTCGGGTGTTCACTTCTGGGCAGGTCTGAATCTTGTAAGTACAATTTCTTGTGCAATGCCAGTAGCTCCCGAGTATATATGGGTGGAGGCTGGAGAGATATTGAGCAATATCAACGGTTTCAAGACGAGAGCAGAGAGATTCTTGAGTAAAGCTGTGTCTGTATATCCAATGTCTGTGAAGCTGTGGAGATGTTATGGGAGTGTAGCTAGAAGTATAGAAGAGAAAAGAGGTGTTAAGATTGAAGAAGAAGCTAGAAAGAAAGGAATCACTCTGGTGGATTGAAGTTTGAAAAGCGGCTACTCGTGTTTTTCCCTTTACATAGTTAGAACACACAAAGAGTAGGGAACATAGTAAATGGGGATTTTTGGAGATAAGAAAGGAAAAGATATGGGAATACAGTTTTTGAAAATGGTTAAGTGAATACCACAATTGTTATACTCTTGTTCTGTTTCTAGCATAAGCTTATTTTGTTATACAATTTTACTCGTACCATGCTTTTGCATCATGGTGACAAACTTAATGATCACTTTGGATGGTCTTATCATGACTTGGTGTTCCCCTCTTTATGTATTTTCCCCTCTTCTGTCCATTTATTTACTAATCTTATTAAATAATTTATGTTTCCAGAAAAAAAAATAAAAGAGAAGACAAAAAAAAAAGAAGGGCCCAACCGGGTTCGAACCGGTGACCTATTGATCTGCAGTCAATTGCTCTACCACTGAGCTATGGACCCTTGTAGTGTATTTCTAATATCGCTAACTAACAATTCAAGTATAATCACGTCAATATTTCTTCTCAACGTTTGTTTCTACTCAATGTTACCAATATTTTTCTCAACGTTTGTTTCTACTCAATGTTACATGATCCAGATGATGCAGAAAAAGAACAAAAGTGGGTATTCTTAAATTTGGATCCATCATAATTAGCATCTCCTAATCTCTAATAATGACCATAATGAAAAGGATTTTAGTGGCTCAAGCTTAACAAGCTGACACAATGCATTTTACTTAACCACCAATTAGTATGCATTCTTGAACAACTCAAGAAATCTCCCTCACACTCCTACATTTGCTTTCACTCTCATTACTCCCACCCACAGCTTCACCAAACAAACTAGACTTCCCCAATAGAAACATGCTTAAAGTTCAACATTAGTTTTCCTTCTTCAACTAACCCTGCGAGTCTATATAATCTGAAAAGAAAAAAAATGAGAAAGGAAACAGAGTCTAGTTTATGTTCGTTTAGGGAGGAAACGTTTTTGTTAATCGGGACAAAGGGTATTTTGCAAATGTTTGGAAGACACGACAAGGCAAAGTCAATAGTACATCCGTACGTAAAGATTGACCAACCAGTGTCTGAGAAATATTTAGATTAACCAAAAAGTCCAAAAGTAACACCAAACAGACAGCGACGTCCACAACAATAATAAGTGACTCATTATCACAAACCTACCTCCCAAGTCAAACCTATTTTTCCTTTTAATAGATTCTTGATTATGAACTTGTTTATGTCATTTGTTTTCATATGTATATGTAGAGAGAGGAGGAATAAAGTTGATGGCTTGGGTCAATTATTTGGTATGTAAAGCGATCTCGAAAAGTTTGTAAAACTTCTTGCACATAGAATAATGAGTTTCCATTACTTCCGTACGACCATGGTGCGCAACAGGAAACAAAGTTATTACCATGGTTTTTGAACATTGTTTGAAGAAAATTAAATGGTCAAAAGAATAAAAAGCAATCAAAATAGTTTTTTTTTTTTTTTGTAAATGCATTTACAAGTAGAGGGGATCGATTCATGACGGCTAGCCAGCCAAATGATGAAACAAAAATAAGCTTTGAGGAGTTTGATATGATCTGAAGTGCACCCCAAAGAAAACCTAAATCAGTTGTATTAAAATAATTTAGGTGACCAACAAGGAGTTGATCTACTTGATAATGTTTCTGGACCACATAGTAAGATTTAAGAGAGGGGTCGTTGGTTCTATTCCCGTTAGATAGAATATGCTCTCTTAAGAAAAGAAAATTTAAATTGACACGTTAGATCTCGATGCTTTTGATCCAAACTTTCTAACCATTTAAAAATTAAAAATAACTCTCCGATCTTTGATTTTGGTACAACCCAACAAAGATTATATAAAGCCAAAAAAAGTTCTTAGTTGAATTCCTACCAACATTTTCTTATCATAAACAATTGTTGTTAACTAGATTCGAAATAGTGCATTCATATCAAAACCCATGATGTCAAGTCTCAATGATAACCATGCCTAAACTTCTAATTAATAAAAAAAGATATGATATAATTTATTTAAAAAAATCAAAATAATGTAGAGTGTAAAAGAAGCAATGATTTGAATTATTATTTATAATTTATACGTAGTTTCTGTTTACATACATACACACTCATGACAGTGATGACACACCCGAGACCAAATAAATATTTTGTTTACGACAGCAAATATGAAATCCTCGGGTCTCTCTGTTTGTTTGTCGTCCCCATAAATGGTAATAAATCAGATACGGACGGTAACAAAAGAACACTCCAAAACCAGTAATGTGACAGATAGTTTCTCTTATCGATCTTCTGAAAAAAAAAAATCCTTACAGGATATAGCCAAAAGATTTCTTAAGACTTTTTTTCTAAATAAAAAAATTGGTCACACAACATATCATTTCTCGATCAAAACAGAATCCGACGACTTTTTATCTTTTGGCCAAACTATACTTTCTTGTATCCATTTGTTTGACTTTATACATAAAGACAAAGCAACCATTCTTCTTCTCTTTCTGTCATGCCTCATGCCTCTCATTAACACCAACCCTTACTCTCAATTCTTCTCCTTCTTCTCTCTGTGTTCTCATCTCTTTCTCTTTAATCCGGTTCAAGCAGCTGAAGAAGAACGAGCAAGAATCAAGACTCTGTTCTGTTCTGGACTCTGATGGGTTCTTGCTTCAGTTCTCCAGTCAAGGCCGATAACTTTTCCTACAATGGTACCATCTTTGCATCTATTAACTTTCTCGGAATCTTTTTCTTCATCTATTAACATATGTCTATGTAGATAAGAGTAGCTATCTATCCGGTCTAAGCATGTGGAGCCGGACATCGTCATCCGTGAGGGCTGCGGCCCGGAAGACAGAAGAGGAGATACTCGAGTTGACGTCCGTCAAGAGCTTCACCTTCAACGAGCTCAAACTCGCAACCAGAAATTTCAGACCGGACAGTGTGGTCGGAGAAGGTGGGTTCGGTTCTGTCTTTAAAGGCTGGTTGGATGAAACCAGTCTCACTCCTACTAAACCAGGAACCGGTTTAGTCATCGCCGTTAAAAAGCTTAACCAAGAAGGTCTTCAAGGCCACCACGAATGGCTGGTATAGTGTTCATTCCCTCAAACTTGAGTTATATACGTTAATGAAAGAATGAAATCACGCATCGGTAGTTAGAGAAATAATTACCTAATATATAAAAGGTTATGATCAATCTAATTATCGTCAACTGGTTTTACGTTGGAAGTCAATAATACGTCTGAATTAATGTGTGTGGATTGTGTCTGATATGTTCTGTTATGATGCAGACAGAGATCAATTACTTGGGAGAATTGAGTCACCCAAATCTAGTGAAACTGGTTGGTTATTGCTTGGAGGATGACCACCATCTTCTTGTATATGAGTTTATGCAAAATGGAAGTCTTGAGAATCATCTATTCAGAAGTGAGTTCCCCTGAATCATTGTTTGTTGTTTTGAAATGATGAAATGTTATATAGCTTGTGTTTTTGTACTTATGGAAGTGGTTTTGAAGCAGGAGGTTCACATTTTAAACCACTAACATGGTCTCTACGGGTCAAGGTTGCACTTGATGCAGCAAAGGGGCTTGCATTCCTCCACAGCGACCCTGTCAAAGTGATATACCGTGACTTTAAAGCCTCCAACATTTTGCTTGACGCGGTAGGAAACACATATTCAAAAGAGTTAGATGGTCTCACTAATATCTGAAAGACGTTTAGCTGATGCTTACAGGACTACAATGGGAAACTTTCTGACTTTGGGCTAGCTAGGGACGGTCCAATGGGTGATCTAAGCTATGTTAGTACAAGGGTTATGGGTACATATGGTTATGCCGCTCCCGAGTATATGTCATCAGGTTAACTAAACTACTAATCTTCTTGATATAAAAAAATATATGGGTCGGTTCTAGATTTTAGGGCTATTAGGCTATATGCAATTTAGTGAAGGATTTAATAAAAAAATTATATACAAATTTAGGAGTCTATGTTTACGTAAATTATTTTTTTAGTTTTGATAGCCATAAATCAATGTTTCATTTGCCTAATGCTCAGTAGTATCAGCTCTCCATATAGATACAAGGGTTAGAGTCCTTAGTTTCATCTTTTCACATTGTTGTATACTTTCAGGTCACTTAAACTCAAGGAGCGATGTGTACAGTTTCGGAGTTGTGCTTCTAGAGATTTTGACGGGTAAAGAAGCTTTGGACTATAACAGGCCTGCTGAAGAAGAAGATCTTGTGAAATGGGCTCGACCTTACCTCACAAGCAAACGCAAGGTTTTCCGAATCGTGGACCCTCGGCTAGACTCACAGTACTTACCCGAAGAGGCAGTGAGAATGGCCAGCATTGCGGTGCTGTGTATCTCGTTCGAACCAAAGTCACGCCCGACCATGGACCAAGTGGTCCGTGCCTTGCAACAACTTCAGGACAACTTGGGGAAACCGACTCAAACCGATACGGTTAAGGATGGCAAGAGACATGGTTCTAAAACCAGAGCTAAGTTACCAGAAGTATAGGTTATTTTTTCTTTCTTATTGTGTTTGTAACTATTGTTGATTTTTTTTTTTTGTTAATACATTTGAATCTGATGTAGAGATGTTCCTCGATACAATTTTTAAAAAGTCGTAGGATGTTGTGTAAATATTCCCGGTTTAATTGAATATTGAGTTTCAATCAATTTTAATTTATTCGGGTTGGATTGGTTAGTTACACTGTTTGGTTAAGAGCTGAAAAGTCAACATTTAAACTGAAGAACGCGTGTCGTTTCTCACTTCTGCATTCGAACTGCGTGCCGCCTTTATCTCTTATCCGCTTAGAGCATGATTATTGCAAAAACCCATATTAGGGGTTCTTATTATTTTTTTAATGCTTTTAAGTATAAAAAGTGACTTAAGAGACAAAATTATAAAACTCTAACATTTAATTGTTCCATTGCAAAGCTCTTAACCAAGGTTTTTTAAAAAAAAAAATTATAGTTGACACACAATCAACCAAGGATCAAGGCATTCATCACAATGAGTTGACAAGCATAAGAAACATTACAAGTCTATAGGATGCTGAGGCATGAGACAAAGTTGCAAGCGTTATACATTTCCCATTGCGTTCAAAGATCAACAACATCAACTAACACATTACAGCAGAAGCGATATGTCATGGCAAAACAAAATAGCATCCTTGTATCACATATTACTACACCAGTACGCTTTTCTCCAGGAGGAAGAAAATAACAGTGAATTTGAAAACATAGCCGTTGGGTTCCCAGATTCCAAAAAGAAGGCGAGCCTTTTTTCTTCATCATCACCAGGGTTTTAAGTTGTTGATGCTTCATCCAACGGCTCAGATTAACTAGCCGTTGATTTAAAAAATAAAATAAACAAACATATATTTGTCTTTGCACAGACAGACATACGTCCTATCTTCACGTCCTTCAAATCTTGATTCACTCTCCAAATCTTCTCTTCTTGCAAGAGAGAAAGAAAGAGAGAGAGACAGAGATCGAATCTGTTTCTGCTTGCTCTTATGGGACTTTGCTGCTGATCGATTTTGGAAGGGATCGTTGAATTGAAAGCTAAAGGTTAACACTTTAAAACCTTGATTTCATCTGGGTTTTGTGATTAGATTCTTTAATCGCATCAAAGACCCAATTTTTAAATTTTGGAATTGCTTTGTTTCTGCGTGATCATCACCAGATGGGTGGATCAGACGAGAACAAACACGGAGTTATCGGACCCATGAACCCACAAGGTATGATTGTATTCAAACACGAAACACTAATCTTTTGGTTTGGTTCTGTTTTTGATTGACTTAAGTGACTTGTTGTTAATGAAGGTGGTTTACGTGGAGGAAAGGTGAATCCGGCGAATGGGCAGACACGAAGAGCACTCAGTAACATAAACAAGAACATCATCGGAGCTCCGGTTTATCCTTGTGCTGAGTGCTCTTCGTGTCTGCCCATTCGCCGGATTCACCTTTCCTCCACGTAAACCACCTTCATTAACAACAAGTCACTTAAGTCAATCAAAAACAGAACCAAACCAAAAGATTAGTGTTTCGTGTTTGAATACAATCATACCTTGTGGGTTCATGGGTCCGATAACTCCGTGTTTGTTCTCGTCTGATCCACCCATCTGAGGATGATCACGCAGACAAATTAAAAATTGGGTCTTTGATGCGATTAAATAATCTGATCAAAGACTTGAACAAGAATCATAAAACCCAGAAGAAATCAACGTGGAGATGAAAAGGAGGAAACCGAGACCAAACTTTTTTCTTCCCCTTCAAACTGATTTTTTCTCCCCTCGTTTTCTCCTCCCAAAACACTACGAAAGCAACGCGTGGCATCAAGAGGCGTTTCTTCTGTCGCCTAAATAAGATAAGTTGCTTACACTAATTGCCTTTTTTCTTTTTTTTTTAATACCTTATTAAATTAAAAACCCCTTATAAGATCCTGCAATAAAGATGGCCTTAGTGACCAACACAACTCAAGACGTCCTTCACTGTGTGTGTGGTGTTTGAGTGATTGTCGAGCTATGATGACGACAACAACAACCAACACGATTGCTATGCTTCAAAACTAGATCATCAATCTTATCAACAAGACGAAGGCTAAACAAAGTTGAAGACTTTAGCAATTGTGAGCAAATGGGTTTAGCTTTCTTCTTCCTTTGACAGTGTATGCAGCTTATGGATTAGGATTAGGTGAAATGAAATGTATTGAAACCAAGATTCTTATGGAATGATCATGTTAAAGAGAACATTATACAGAGTTATGTAATTAGAGTTTTGGTTCCATGATATAAATACTTAGCATAAAATCTTAAGTAGTTTTGGCTTGTTTTTTTTTTTGAATGTATAGGTGTTGGCTATAGAGGATGTGTTCAGTGCTCATCGTTGTTTGAATAAGGTAACATTTGCCATATATAACATATGGTTCTTTGGTGTTCCAAAAAAAAAAAAAAAAAAATATGGTTCTTTGTAGAAATGAATGAAGCTCTTGCTAAGTATCTATTCATTTTAAGTTGAGTTATATAATGTTAAAACAATAAGACATTAGTAGTCACTCTTGGTATGCTTTTCCTTGACACTTAGGACATTGAAATAGGACAACGAATGATTACAATATCAACAGTTGGTGTTCCAAACACAATCAAGAAACTTGCCTCTCATAAGCTTCAGTCCACACTTAGCTGTCAGGTGCTTCCTCACTTTCTGATTTTTTATTAATCTTTTTGTTCAATTACCTAACATAATCTTTCACAAAAAAACTTATCAGCTTACATGCTCCAATACTCGCTGAGACAGATGGTCAAGAGTCTCAGCTAGATGCAGAAGCTGTTCTGTGCTAATGTCCCAGATTGAACCAATCTCTGGTTTTGCCAAAGTAATGGCTCTGTCCAACTTTGTTTGAAGAGCAGTCTTTGTTCAAGTTGGCTTGGTCAGAGCAGCGACGACCTTAACGCAGGCTTATAGATTAGGCTTATGTCTATGATGTATATACTTCGGTGACGAGTGAGCAAGTTTAAGAAGAGTGTTGATTGAATTTTAACGATATGAACAGATTACATTAATTATCATATTATTTGCTTATATTCTATTGTGATCTCTTTGAGTTTAATCTATTGTATGGTCCATATCAAGTATACAAAATAAGCATTACAGCTGAGCTTACAAGGTAAAACAAAATAAATAATAAGATAATACATGAAAGTAGTCTCTACGGTGATGGGGTTCACGTCATGCCCACCTCTACAATCTGTGTTTATAATTATAACCAAACTCTTTTGTGTTCTTGTCTGAATCTGATCAGCCGTTATTATAGCAAGACTCATGTGACTTGCATTATCCCTCAAAGTGACCAAACACAAAAGTCAATAACTGTTTTAAATATATTGTATGCTTCTAACTACATTATTTAAGTCCAATTCTCCGACCGACCCTTTTAATGGCTCCCACGTTTCAGTCTAATCATATATACTCCCTTCCTATATTGTTTCTCTGGAACTTTGAAAACGCATGAAATTTGAGAAACTCTTCATGGAGGCTTCACTGCAATATAGTAACAAGAGAAATGACTTAGAGGAAGGAGTAAGCATATTTTTTCCTTAAAAATAAAAAAACTTACAAGCAATACTTTATGTTATTTTAAATGTTTGTGTTTATGTAGGTAATGCATCTTAAAGAGAGACTAGAGGAAGAAGAAGCATTGAGTAGAAGTTTACGGTCTGCTTTTGATGGCTCTGTTGTTTCACTCCCAAGTCTCTCCTCATTGTTTATTCCACCACAGGTTACACCACTAACCATATCTCACATATAATGTATAATGTCCTAACCTAACGATCAAACTATTTTGATGTATGTCTAACAGTTTAGGGAGATTATACAAGAACTTGCCTTAGTGGAGGCAGAGATTCTTTGTCTAGACCGAAAAATCGAGGAGCTGAAGCTTAAACTGTGCTACGAACAGAGACAAACGCAAGAGCTGACCGAACAGAAGAGGACACTAGCTAGACAGAATCATGTGAGACGCAAAAGTTTGCAACTAAGACATGATCTTCAACAACGATCTTTTTCGCATCACTATCAACGTTCTGCTCTAGATACTGTCTCTAGTACTCACTCAAGGCTATCCTTCTCTTATGCTCCTGATTTCTTGGCTGCCACTTCTTCAGGTGGATTCACAGGTAAGTAGTTGCTTATTCCTTAAAACGTTTATAAGCTGCACATTAATACTACAGGACACAACGAGAGTATTAGAGCATTACCGATGGTAGATGCCCATGAAAGAGTATCTGACACAAATGTTTTAATTTTGTTATTTAAATTTTCAATAAAAAAAAAGTTTGGATGAATAGAAGAAGTACACGCAAGAAAAGAGTATCTAAATTTTTTTTTGCAAGCTTCTCTACACCTATACTTTACTCTCTCTCTTTCCTCATTTTCTAAGTTTTGTAATTAATGCAATCCTAAGAAACTATCAATAAGCATTATCCCTAGAACTCACATTGTGGTTTCTTAGATTTTTTTTTTTTAA
The DNA here is from genome assembly GCF_000695525.1 of Brassica oleracea var. oleracea. Classification (NCBI taxonomy): domain Eukaryota; kingdom Viridiplantae; phylum Streptophyta; class Magnoliopsida; order Brassicales; family Brassicaceae; genus Brassica; species Brassica oleracea. The sequence goes on from NC_027751.1 coordinate 50,616,851, forward strand.
TTTTTTTTTGTCTAATTAAAAAAAAATTAAAAAATTAAAAAGCGCACCAATCGCGGGTCGCCACGTGTTGGTGGTCCCGCGAATAGTGCAACGATCGATCCTTATCTAAAGCCTTTTGAGACCGGTTTTTATGTTTTCTGTGAGGTCCAAGGGTTAAAAACCTCCTGCATTGTTGATGCTCTTAGTAACCAAACCGAAATTTCTCAAACCAAAATTTATCTTCAAAATCAAACCGAACAAAACTAAAATACATCTGGTCCATGAATTGGCTCAAGTCCCTTAATATTACTCATGTTCCATCGAAACTCCCTATGTGGAAGTTTATATTCTACATTACTCGTATACTTCACATTGCACTCAGATTCGTGGTTTTACTTGCCAGATGAATATGATGGATTATCGAGACCACACATGGGTAGAGTAAGAAAGGGGCTTAGGCTTGTGGAAGTGAAGAGCAAAGAAGACCCAAACGAAGTATCAGAACAACTCATAAACTGTCTCATAAGCATATACTTAGAACTGAATCAAGTTTCATCAAAGACCAAAGGGGATGTCGAGTTTTCGAGACGGCCTTCTTCTTGTAGCCGGAAATCAAACACATATAGTCATTATCAGAATGCAATGAATCTTGATCCTTACCACGTCTTACCAGACTCAAGTGGGGGATTCACTAGGGACATTGGTCCTTACAAGAACTTCATTCACATTTCAAGAAGTTCCATCGATGTGACCAGTCTCACATATTATTGTTCACCGGCTGTTCCACGCTTGAGGTATTCTACTTTTACATTCTCTGGATTTAATATACTGAAATGATCTAATCAGATAGTATAATTGTTGATGAAAGTGGTTTATTGACTATCTATGCGTGTTTAATAGTGTTTTGATGGAAAAACTATCAGAGGTGGATTTGACTTTCTTGACCTACAAGCAAAAACTCGCTTTCTGGATCAATATCTACAACGCTTGTATCATGCATGTACGACCAAAGTTTCAAAATAAATTATTGAATTTTTTTAAAATATCTACGACACAAAATTAAACTTAAAATCGAATTATATGTTCTATTATAGGCTTTTCTTGAGTATGGGTTACCTTCGTCACACAATAAACTACTTACCTTGATGAATAAGGTAAGATTTGGATCAAAATTCCAAGAAAAAAGTACGCTAATTTTATCTTAATTGTAGATTAGCATCCAACCATATGAGTGTGTTCTTGTTAGGCTTCACTTAACGTCGGTGGCATAGTCCTCAACGCTTTGGCAATTGAACATTTTGTCTTACGGCATCCTTGTGAACCAGAACATGTAAGTTTATACATATTTTATAACCTATAAAATACACGTAACTACCGAAGAAGCTAATCAACATCTTCATGAAATAAGGATTCACTTGATGAGAAAGAAACTCTCCTGCGGCACACTTATGGTTTAGGATATTCAGAGCCTAACGTGACATTTGCGCTTTGTCGTGGAAGTTGGTCTTCACCAGCAGTAAGTGTACAAACATAGTTTATCTGAGCATTGTAAATGGATGGATGATGAGCTTGGTGGTATTCATGTGCAGCTTAGAGTCTATACAGCAGATGAGGTGGTGAATGATTTAGGAAGAGCAAGAGTCGAGTATCTAGAAGCTTCCGTAGGTGTTTCCAGCAAGAAAAAGGTTATTGTTCCACAGCTTCTTCAATGGCACATGAAAGATTTTGCAGATGATATTGAATCTCTTTTGGAATGGATCTACAGCCAGTTGCCACGATCAGGGAGCCTGAAGGCTATGGTTATGGAATGTTTGAAAAGAAAAGCAAAAGTTCCTTTAGCTAAAATGGTAGAGATTCAAACATATGGCCATGAGTTTCGTTATCTATTGTCATTGTAAATACTAGAAAGCCTTATTTAGATCAGAATGACAATGTTTGGGTAACTTCTCTCTTGGATGCAAGGGCACCATCATCAATAGTCTTTTTTTTACATCCCATCATCAATAGTCCTTCAACCAGTTTTGTAGGATTTAGATACATTTTTTTTGTAAAATAAATTGTATTTTATTTTAAAGTGAAAACTTTTAGAAAGGGCTTTTTTTATAGTAGAAATTTTTGGAAAATAGAGACTGTTTTATGTGACCTTTTTCATTAGCTCAATTATTTTTATTTAAAAATTTAATAGCAAAATTAAAATACACTAGTAGTATTATATAGTATATGTTAAATATTCTAATTAAGGAAAATATCTCTTATTAATGCTGATGTTCTAAACATTATTGTTTGTTTGCATCTTAAAACAAATAAAATCGAGTTTCATATGAAAAATTAAACACTTTAGAAGTGGAGTAATATAAAACAATAAAATATATAATGGAGATGAATAATAAACTTTAGCTTAATTTGTCAGTGGAGAAGACATGTTCCGTTCATATCTCCAAAAGGAAAACGAATAACAAGTAATGGATTTGTGGACTTGTGTTACATTTGCATCAAATGCTGTCACCTGTCAAGAAATACTTTTCTTATTTATTTGTTTATTCATCAGTCAAAAATAAAACAATTCCCACTTTTTTTTGGTAAAAAAAAAAAACAAAAAAACAATTCCCACTTAATAAAGGCTTTTAGACCTGGCTATAGCCATTGAATTATTCCTGTTTCTCGTTACCAGACCTAAGTGGGATCCCCGTGGATCTATCACTAACGTGCATTAACTTCAATCTCAAGTGAAACTGTTTTGTAAATGGCTAGTTGAAAACAAACGAGAAGATTAGTAAATAGTATAATTAATAACATAACCATGTATTACATTACACGAAATTAAACGTTACAAGTTGTAACTTACAACCCAACCACTGTATAAAAAACCCCAACCATTGTAAATACTTCAGCAGCTGCGGGCTGTTACGAATTTTTCTCACAGCCACTTCAACTACTCTCTTTCACTCGCCCCCACAATTAAAACACCAAGCCCAAAAAACAAATTAAAACACACACCAAAAACAAAAGTCAAAGATACTTATCTCCCCTTGATTTTCTCTCCTTAGTTTAAAATTTTGAAAAAAGAAAGAGAAGCGAAATTAGCGGAGAGTTTTCATTTGGCTCGACCACTTTAATATAGCTTCTTGAAACTCGCTTAAACCCTGAAATTCTTGCCGACAAATGTTTGACCAAACTGCCAGTTAGAAGGAACTATGTTCCATGAAGTTGAGGTTCTACGGTCACTGCCTGTAACGCGGAAAGAAAGTGACTGACCAACCAAAACAGCGTTAGATTGCCAGTTCTGACCCCAGTTCCTACTCAAACTCATCCAACCAGTTCGTGAACCTTTCACGCTCGTCCTCACGATGTCTCCCGCTCCGGCCACGTTAGTGATCAGAACCAAGTTGAAGTAACGGTGACCGTTGATTGTGAACCTTATCCCTCCTCTCTTTCTACAAGGCACCCTACAATAAAGAACCAACATGTCACACTTAGTTTACTCACTCACTTACATGTCAAACAAAAATGTGGAGAATTTATTTGTGCATTAAAGAACACCTAGACTAAAACCAAAGTTGCATTCATTTAGCAAATTATCATAACTAAAATTACTGTCGGTCCAACGCTTTTAAATGCTTTAAGCAAATTTTATAAAATATACTCCACCTTTCATAGTTCTTTTGTTCTAGAAAGCAAGATTTTCTAGAGTATACACGCTTATTAAAAATTTATTAAATGTTTATAATTTATTTTATTTTTTTCTTTATTATACACTTTCCAATAACTTTTCACCAATGAAATTTAATCAATTCAAATATACTCAATTAATGTTCTTCAAAAGTATAAAAAGTACCTTAACAATATAGAAAATCTACCTTTGTGAAATAAAAAAAAATCTAAAATATGTTACTTTCGGAAACGGATGGAGTATATTTTATATAGTATTATATATAAATGAATATTAAAATTTAATATATTCAAGATTTCTAAAGATATGAGTGCTTTGGAGTAAAACATATGTGAGCATTAAGGTTTTACGTTCTTGTTAATATTGCCAAGGTCTTAAATATATACTACAGCATTCTGTACCTGCGGTATGAGACGGGGACAATGCCTGCGCGATATTGAGCGATCTTGAGGAAGACAGGCATGGCTAGATCAAAGTGGGCTCTTGGCGGGTTGCACCATCCTCCGTTATCGCTGGCCTGAGCAAAGTTTGGTGGGCAGAAGTTGGTTGCGGTAATGAGGATCGATGGGCTACCTGAATGGCACCATTGTGGGTCGTTGGCACATTTTAGCTCAAAGCAAGCTCCACAGCTCATACCGCTATTAAACAAAGCCGTGCTCAAAGCAGCCGTGTTAGTTCCGTAGCCTTGGCTGTAAAGGTTACCGTAACCACAAGCTCCTCCTGTAAAATAAAAAAAAATATTTTGTTAACGAGAAAGATTATTTTGGTTGCATTTACTCTGTTTTTATGGTCTGTTTTTCTTTTGTGGACTAACCCATAGTGCCAGAGGCGTCGCTGCCTCCATAGAAAGTGGCGTGTGCGGTTTGCCACGCGCCGCCGGAGTAGACGCCGGGGATTTTTGCGTCGGTGAGGGTGAAAAGGACAAATGTGGTAAAAAGAACTGCTAGTTTAGTAATAGCCATTTTTGTGAGAAGTGCTAAGAATGGGTTCTAAAGGAGACGACGAAGAAAGAACAAGAGCTCTTTGGAGCTTGAGCTCTTGTTAAAGAAAGAGTTAGGTTTTGTTACTTGGAGAGATGATGGTGAGGAAGAAGAAATGAGTGAGGTTCGGTATTTATGGAGAGAGGGAAACTCCAAACCTAGAGTTGGAGAGGGATATCATATGGCTAAGTATTTCTTTTGTCAAAATTAAACTTAAAAATAATTGATTACTATTTATTTCTACGTAAGGCGGACGTAGGTTTGTACTTTGTAACGGTTTTCTCATATTTTTGTATATATGTTCAATCTATTTTTTTTTAATAAATAATGATACTCAAACTATATTATCTCATTCATTTCCTGGATCTAGAATAATACAGTATATGATTTACCTAAAGGTAAAAAAGCTCAACAAATTATATAATATCGAGTTGACTTATATGAGGCGTTTCATATTTATGATGATTTTTTTATATTTTATACTAATGTATGTTTATTTATGTTTGTTTTTCTGCCCAAATGCAAACTTGAGCTATTTAGGGCCTAACTGGTTCAAACGCAGCGGTTGCGGCTGCGGTTGTGGGAGTTTACGGATGCGGGTGGTTGATGTTTCTAGCAGTTTTAAGAAATTTGTACGACTGGTTCTGCGGTTTAAAATTGGTGCATTTGCGGATACTTATGACTGGTTAACTACTAAATGCAGCAGCGGTTAAATAATAAATTAAAAATATTTATATTTATATAATTATAAAAATATCAAAAATATAATATTATAATAAATATAAAAATTATATTTAGATAGTTATAGTTTTAAATTTTTAAAAATTATAGAAAATATTTTTATTTTAAAATTTTATAATATTAATTAAAATATAATAGATATATTTTAGTATTTTTATAATTCCAATTGTAATTTTTTATTGAATATATTTTTTTTGTATTTTTTTTAAAGAAAAAAAATATCTTTCCGCAACCGCAAACTCTAGCTGGAACCAGCTTTTGAATTTATGAAGTTTATAGTGGTTTGAAGCGGTTTGAAACAGTTTAAACGATTGTTGCAAAACGCCAACAACCGCTATCAACCGCAAAAGCTGTGTTTAAGAATGGTAGCGAGGAAACTAGTCGTACCATTAATTTGTTTTGAATCTTCTTGTTTCACATGTTTACTTGCGCGGGCATCAGTTGCGTAATTCCTGGTTATAGAAAAAATACTTGTCGTATCATACAATAAATAAAAGTTTTTATTCTATTGGTTATAAAAAATATGTTGAATATCATAGTTACCTTTTTTAGGTAGATAGTGAATTATAAAAAAAATTGTTGATTACTTGATTATCTCACATTCTCACCTAATTTTATTACGTTAGCTAAAAGGGAAAAAGATTTGCTCAAAAACAAGTTGCAGCATCAATCACGGAAGAATTTTCTAACCCATCATTACTGCTTTAACCTTTTTCTATTACTATCTTGACATCTTCAGTTTTGCCAAAAACTCTACATTACCCTCACTCATAATCATTAATATTCAATACATAAATGATGATAACTAGCTACAGTGTTTCGATTTAGATGCTTCGATTCAAAATTGTTTGGTTCTTTACAGCTCTCAACCGATTGCCGCCAATTATTTACCCTCCAAAAATCAAGAGATTTCAGTTTAGAAGGAAGATAATGACTCCCACTTACGCAGAAACTTTACATAGAATAAAGTGATTATTTCAATTTATTAAACTTTTTTCACAAAGCAAAAATAAAAAGAATGATCCGTAATTGTCCGCATTTATCGGGCCACGTATTGCGCCGTGCATTAGCCGTACCTAAAGTGATACAACACCTGCTCCGATCCGAACTCTATCGAACTTAACCGGTCAAAGTTTTATGTCCAGAAAAACTGTCAAAGATTTACATTACATGCAAAGCTTTCAGAGTCTTAGTTCTCACGTGAGAAAAGTCAAAATGTTCATATCTTCTCTCAACTTCAGTCTAGACTCTCCACAATTCAACATTTCTTTAGCCATATTTTAAATACATTTTTGGAAAATATCATTATGAAGGTGGATCTTAGAAATTACAAAAGTGTTTATGTATACGCGTGTTATACAATTCAATTTATAATTATTGTTCTCATGTACAGTATAATGCTTCTTTGCTTCTATAAATATATACCTTGTTAGCCTGAAAACTTAAGAACGACTTTTTAATTTTATATGTTAATCTTTAAAGGAAAAATAAAAGTCGTCCATTGTAAATAAATTACAGCTCTAGAACTTCTAGTGACCAGCTGCCGTAATATAGCTACAAGAACTTTCACTCTTTCCTGTTGAATAAAGAATATGCGCAGTTGCACACTAACACATTTAACCTTTATGCATAGGCGCGCCACCCTTATCAAAAACAGCAACCTAATAGTAATATAAAATCAGAATATATATAATGTGCGTCAATTTCATGTTAACGTGTTAATTTTCTTATAAAAATAAAAGTGATATTTAATATTTATAAGTGGTTTTATTATTGGGTCATTTAAATCAATATATGTACATAGATGAAGGCATAATTTTTTATCTAAGCGATAATTGGAAAAAGAGGAAAGCAGTTGGGGGCGATGCCAGGTTGTCGAGGAGCATTAAGGATTGTAATATATGGCGATGGCAAGGCATATCTATGCACCAACCAGATCTTCTTATAACAACCACGTCACTACAAATCTACTTATATCTGCCACGTCAGCCCTATATGTGCCAGCTTCTCACCTTTTCTGTGTTAAGATTGTGAAATTCTAGATGGATTTGTGTAGTTACCGACGCTTTAATTCGTCTCTGATACGTGGACAAATGTATTGAGATGCATAAAGATCACATGTCTGTGTGTATATGAGTATATATGTTTTGCTATGTTTATGAACAGGAATTACTGTGAATCTAAAACTGTCGAGTTAAAAGAACTGTGGTTTACGAGGATAGATTTCGGAGACAAATGTAGTGATCCTAGTTAGAAATACAAAGTTTTTAATACTATTAAATTGGTGGAATCGTAGTTATTACTTCAAATTAATCACAAATCTTCGTCCATTCGTAAAAGATCTATATTCTAGAAAAAAATTTTGTTTAAAAAAAACACATATTTTATATTTTCAATGTAATTTTTGTCAACTAATAATAATAAATTGTGAAGTTCAAAAACATTAATTGTATTTCTTAAAATTTTATTGGTTTAAAAATATAAGAAATATAAAATTACAAAAAACTATGCATTTATAGTTAAGTTTTAATATGTTTTATTAAAAAATGTAAAAAATTTAAAACATAGATCTTTTAAATGAAGAGAAAATTACTTTTGTACTCCGTACCTAATCATGCAATTGCATAATTGGCGGTCTTTGTCAAATTAATCACGGCGATGTGTTGGTAAAAACTGGTGTAATATACTAGAATTATTACTGTGTACATTTATTATCTATATACAGTCATGCACGCATAGAAGCTTAAGAGGCCTTTATCATGAGAATACAAATGAATTCGCATGTGAATTGAGTATCTACCACTCCTCTCCCAACGAATTCATGTCTTGGCATTTATTGCGTTTCAGAAAAAAAAAACAAATGTATAGATACATGCAATATTTGTTGTATATGAATAACATATTGTGTAAAAATTAGAGCATTTCCAACCCATCTCTATAATAAAGATCTCTAAAATAGAGAAAAAAAAATAGAGATAGTGTTTTTGCTCCAATGTGTTATTCTATAATAGAGAAATGCTATATTTGTCTCTATAAATAGAGGAATGTTATTTTTTCCCCTAAATATAGAGAAAAAATAGCATTCCTCTATTTATAGAGACAAATATAGCATTCCTCTATTATAGAGGAACACATTGGAGCAAAAACATCATTTCTATTTTTACCTCTATTTTAGAGATCTTTATTATAGAGATGGGTTGGAGATGCTCTTAATGACACTTTGGTTTAAATACAAAATTATGGTCTCGCTTAGTAATGGCTATTATTATACCAAACAATATGAGTAATGTGAATGTTCACTAAAAGCTCATTAAATACTTAGGCGTAAAACATAAGTACGTATAGATTGCTAATTGAGCTACATTCAAGCAACACAGAAAATTATTGGCATATTATTTTTTAGAGAGATATAATTAAAGCGTGCAACTAGTTTATAGATTTATTATACCTGCCAATTATTTGGGTGAGCAAAAAAAAATCTATTCAAAATGCTATATTTTCACATTCAATTTTGTTTACAGTCTCTTTGAAGAGCATACAGCCAAATAGTATGCAAGACTAAAGAGTGAAAGCTACTCAAATTACTGAGAACTATTGGAACTTCATCTTTAAAAAAATAGGTAGGTTTATATGAATCATGAGTCGATATAAGTGGGAGAAGGAGAACTTGTAGTTGCCAAAAAAAGGTAAATGAGACCACACATGCTATGTCCACACTCCACATCCACAATGTAAAAGATTCCCCTCAAAACTTCGCAGTAAGAAAAGAGATCTACAGAACTTCAGTTTTTTTTTTTCGAATAATGTCGCTTAAATACTAATAAGTTCAATTTTTTTTTTTTTTTTTTTAGTTTTATCAATGATTTCTTAATTTTCTTAAAATTAGATTTTAGCCTATTATAGATGCGTGTTGAAATATCAAACTTATTAAAATTCGCACTATAATTGTATTTTATGGATTAGGAAAGTTAACTTCTGCTCTTCAACATACAAACAAAGTTGCATAAACGGTGGTTTACAGCGACTTATATTTTCCTAATGGACTCTTTTGGGGCCAAGCTATGGTGACATGTTGGTTGTCTCAAGAACGAAGTGGATTCCTCTAAAAACACCACGTGAGGCCATTATAAACAAAGGGGAAACACGTCATGTAGAGATTGGTAGTATCTAAAGAAGATGGTCTCGTGGCTATATTTGTTAAAAGGGTTTGAGATTTTATGATTTAACGTTCGAAGAGGATATGATGACGGTATTCAAACGCGTGGACCGTGTAATTTAATTTGTCGCTTCATGGTTGCTTTAGCAAGTTTATTCTTTCATAAATCTGGAGAAATTTCAAACAAGTTAACAACAGTTAGTTTTGCACCGACAGTTAACTTAACAATGGATTTTGATATGTTTAGTCTATACGACTTTCGAATGATTTAAGAAATTTATGACTTTTCTAATCAAATAAACCATAAAATTTAGTTATTTGTATTTTGAAAAAGTTTAGATAATCACTCATACTTTAAACATACTACTAGTACAGTTGAATGAATATATGAATATATGAAATTTGAAATTGAACATCGCACTAATATACTTTCCCTCGCGCATGCTAGCTAATTCGAAGCTCTAGAAAGAAAAAAAAACGTTAAGCAGCGTAATAAATCGTTTAATAAAACCCCTTAATTTAAGGTTAAGGGACTGGACCAAAAAGGACCATTGCTAAAATTATGTCTCCCCTTTACATGCAACGATGTCTCGCACTCATAATTATTAGGCTTTACGCAACAATCTCTTTTTTTTGGCCAAAGATTAGATTCCAAGTTTTGTCACGCAAAGCAAAATACGAATCCAATATTTATGATGTTTATTTAACCTTTTTGTCTTCATTTACATTGGATTCCTATGGACTAATTTTATACTCCCTCTGTTCATAAATATAAGATGTTTTGGTAGAAACACACATATTAAAAAAACTACTTTTTGTCTAGAAAATATCATTAAAACTATAAATTAATGGTATTCAACCAATTACAAAATAGACTATTAAAATATGATCGGGTACACAGTTTTTAATAAAGTAAAAGTTATCTAGAAAAATGAAAACATCTTATATATTGGAACATCAAAATTTTATAAAACATCTTACTTTTAGAAACAGAGGAAGTATATTCTACGAGTGATTGACCTTTTAGGCCTTTAGGTTCTTCTTTGTTTACCCATTTGGGTTCTGCATGCAGAATATAGATCCAAATTTGATTATTTTACGTATTTAGATATTCATATCATCAGACATGTTGATTGCTCCAATACAACCATTTGGCACAAGCTCTTTTAACAATACAACTTAGTTTTCAGGTCAGTCAACACATAACCCATACCTCCAAAATCATAATAGGTCGGTCTCTCAAGATAAATGAGCCTTTCTAATGTCTCTCTCCACTAGTCATACTTTGGTTCTTCGATCAATGTATATTGGTATCATGGATTGAGAATAAGAACTTCGTAGACCCTTTCTAATAAAATCAGCTTGTTTATCGGCTGATTTCGCTGAACATATGCCATTTAGGTTGGTATCTTTAAGCCCAGTGGCACAACTGTAACTAGCTAATGATAAAAGTGTATTTTAAAGATAAGATTTAAAAATATATTGGGAAAATTGTTTTTTAGACAAAAAAAAATGATAACTATGTTTTATTAAACTAATCTCATATACCTTATCTTCTATTAGTCTAAATATTTTCAAAATGGCAATACTACCCTTAATTTCAATTAAAAATTCTAAATTATAATTAATAAAACAAGGACAATTCTTTCAAATAGACCTTTTTAAAAATAGACCTCAAAAACTAAAATGACCAAAATAACATTTTTATTTTAGAAATTTTATTCCTGAACTCTAAACCCTGAACTCTAAACCCTGAACTCCAAACCCTAAACCCTAAACTTTAAACCCTAAACATAAACCTTAAACCCTAAACCCTAAACCTCACCCTTTAACTTTAAACCCTAATGTCTACATTAATTAACCCTAGGGGTATAAGTGTATATGTACTTCTTTTGATAAAACATTTAAGTCTATTTTGGTCATTTTTATTTTTAAGGTATATATTTGTGACAAAAACTTTTTTAGCTCTATCCTAGGAAATTTCTCATAAAACAATTGTTAAATATTAAAATATAATTTTTAACTAAAATAATTAAAAAAAGGGTAAAAATCCCAAAAAAAACTAAAGTTCGAAGTTATTTTTTCTCAAAGGGATCGATAGATCCCGTAAGAAACCGGTCGATTCTAATAAATATATCCAGAACAACGAAAATATGTGGAGCATATGCTGATCAACAAAGCCCAGGTCAGTCGATCGCAAAACTCGATCCCATTTCGATCGATCGGTCGCGTCTTCGGGATCGATTGATCCCGTGTCCAGGTAAGTCTTCCAAATCGATTTTCTGGTTTTCGTCGGTTAAATCTAGTTTGATTCCCACTTGATTTGAACCGAACAAACACGAGTCGGACTCTTAAAACTCGATTTCTAATCAATCAAACCCATTTTTCTCTTCTCATTGAAGAACAAAGGGGGAGAAGAAGATGGCGTGAGAAGAAGTTTCTAAATCGATGTTTTATTTTTTTTTAATTTAAAAATTGATTTTATAAGTCACGATTTTTTTTTTATTTTTTAAATGATTTAATAAATATAAGGAAATTGAATATTTTCAAATATTTTCTTCCCATATTTTTGGAACTGATTATCCTTATCCGTAGAATATGTTTTCTACTATACGTAGAACACATTAAAAACATGTTTGAAATTGATTGCTACTACTTTTAGATTTATAATAATGTGTGAATTTCGATTTCTACAGATTTTAGATTTATAGTAATGTGTAGATTTCAGATTCTACAGATTTTAGAACGATAGGTTAAGCTTGGAATGTGTTTTCTAAATCTTTTTGGATTACTATTATTTACGTAGATCATGTATTCTAAACATATTAGATTCAACGAAAAAAATGGATTACATTTTTTACTGTGTAGAATGTCAATTCTGCTTTTTGTAAAACAAAATATGAAATTATGATTTAATCATTTTTAAAACTGGAAAAAAATATCAATAAGTTGATATAGGTATTTCATCAGTAGTTACTATTTTTTTAATTTTTTTTGTTTATAAAACTATTTATTTGATTTATTTTATAAAATACTAAAAGATACTAGAGGAAAAAATGATAAAAAAAAAAAGAAATTAACCTAATAGAACATAGTTATCAATTTTTTGGCCCAAAAAAACAATTTCCTCGAATATATTTTCCATACCTTTCCTCGAAACCTATGTGTGTGTGTGTGTGTTTTCTTGTGACAAAAGCCCAACGGAAATTGAAATGTTTGGAAGGAACTGGAAGTAGCAATCACGAGTCTCCATATATTGCGAAATTGGGCCAAGAAATGGATCTTCTCTAATTAAAATTCAAGATTTCAGGTTAATTCAACCCAATTCATACAAAATATGTGCAACCCACAAAAGTAAGTAGGCAACATGCATGAAAAGAAAGACGTGCAACTTAGAGGAGTAGATAAATTAGAAATTACCAATTACGCTAGACAAAGATTAAGTAGAATATGTTGTTTAGTAAATTGGGTTATAATTAATTCAGTGTACTACAGTGTTTAGGATATATCCACCCTGTAGATACAGGCAAAAGTCCAAGTTAAATAGCAAAAATATTTACCTCTTCTACAGATTCTTAAATGATCCATGATTCAAAGTTGTATGAATATATATGAAGATTTGTTTTTGTGTCTTTATGTAAAACTGTGAGTTTATAAATTGTTTCTTTCTATAAAATAGTCAATTTATTTCTCTATCAAAGTTTTAGTATGATCAGTTACATTAAGAAGTTTTAGTGGGAAAATGGTTGTGTTTAGTTTAACTTATTAAACCGTCTCCAACCCACCCCTATTTTTTTTTTTTGATCAAACCTTTTTCATTAAAATTCACAATCAACGTACAACTTCAACGACCTCCGAGAGGTTGTTTGACAGCGTAAACAAAGCGTTCTTCGCCAAAAGATCAGCAGGGACATTACAATTACGCGAAATAAACTTAAAGGAGATAGATGAGAAGGAGCTACTCAACACGCCTAGGTCATGGAGTATTCCTCGGAGAGTGACCACAGTCTTCTTTCCTGTGATTGCATCAATAAGACTCTTAGAATCTGAACAACAGATTATGTCTTTTATATCGGCGGGGATGGCCTTTCGAAGACCGGCTTTCATCGCTAATGCCTCTGCCGCTAGAGCTGATGCTATATAGCGTTGAGAGTCAGTTCCTTGGAACCTGACCGCATCTGAGGAGTCTTTACAGACCCAGCCCAGCCCCCCTGCACCAGTAGATCCATTCCAAGCAGCATCTGAACAAATAATGAAGGAGTTTGATGGAACCTGAGGTAGCACGTTCACCTGTGGACAGTCTTTAGATGAATCAGAGATAGTTTTACGGTTTGGAAGTGATGCTTCCCACTCCTTCGCCGCCTTTGTAGCTTTCGTCAACATCTCTGTTTCCGAGAAAGACTTATCCTCAAACAGCAGTTGATTCCTACTCGTCCACAGAACCCAGAATATCCAAGGATATAAGGGAGTTGTCAAACCGGTGGGAGGTAAGTTAATCATACGAGCACTGTCTTTCAAGAGGTCTTCCATCGTAGTACATGAAGATCTTGATGGTAGCATCAGTACTGGGGTAAGAGCCCATACCTTCTGCGCTGTAATGCAAGAGAACATAACATGATAAATCGACTCCGGTTCTCCGCACCTCTTGCATTTTCCATCAACATGAATTCCTTTCTTAACCAAGGCTTCTCCCACTGCCAAAGCATTATTCTTTAATTTCCATAGGAAGTGTCGCAGCTTTGGTGAGCACTGGACGTTCCACACCAGTTTCTTCCAGTCAAAAGGGTCGTGCGGTTTGCCATTGTGGACTTTTGCCAAAGCATACCCTGACTTTGTGGAGTAATTTCCAGACTTCTCCAGGAGCCAGAACAGTTCATCTTCCATCTGGAAGTCGCTTGGCACCAGCTTCCTGATGTGAGCCTCATATACTGGTATTCGTCGCTTGATTTCCTCATGATTCCAGACTGTAGAATTTGGGAACATAAGATCACAGACTCTGAGATTTTGGTCTTGCTCCGCGGGTGGTCCTATTGGGCACGATGGCGTCTCTGTCGAAATCCATTTATCACCCCAGACCTTTAAGTTCCTTCCATTCCCTACCGCCCATCCCAATCCTCTTTTTATAATCTCCCTACCTGCCAGTATCCCGCGCCACCCATGAGAGGCAGAGTTGGGTGGTGAACAGGAGAGCAAATCCGTATCATGGCAGTATTTGTTAAGGAGGATTTTGCCAAGCAAGGATGAGGGGTTCTTCAGCAGGCTCCAAGTATGTTTTGCTAGAAGGGCATCATTGAAAATTTCGATTTCTCGAAATCCAAGCCCTCCCGCGCTCTTTGGAAACGTCAATCTGTCCCAAGATATCCAACTCATTTTCCTAAGCTCAGGTTTCACATCCCACCAGAAGCGGGTGAGGACCGCCTGGATCTGTTTACAGAGTGAAATGGGGAGCTTGAAGCATGACATCGTGTATGTAGGCATAGCCGCTAGTACTGCCTTTAGCAGAACCATCTTCCCGGCTCCCGATAAATATCTGCTTGTCCAACTCTGAGCTCGCTGCCTGATTCGATCGATGATGGAGGCAAAAATATCTCGCTTCCTGCGTCCAAAGTGTTCGGGCAGACCAAGGTACTTACCAATACCACCCTCACTGCAAATATTAAGCTCTCGCTTGACCCGAGTTTTGCACTCCTGTGTCGTCTTAGACGAGAAGGTAATAGCCGATTTTGCGCGGTTTATACACTGACCTGAGGCTCTCTCATATTTGAGCAGGATGGTGGATAGAGTAGAACAGCTTACCGCGTTGGACTTTCCGAAGAACATGGTATCATCAGCGAACAACAAGTGATTAATAGGAGGACAATACCGGCCTACTTTAACGCCTGGAAGCGTCCCGTCTTGAAGAGCCTTGTTGCACAGTCCCGACAAGGCCTCCGTACAAAGGATGAACAGATACGGAGATAGAGGGTCACCTTGTCGGATTCCTCGGGTTGGAGTTACTTTCCCTTGCGGCCCTCCATTGATAAGGAAAGCGTAGGAGACTGACGTTACGCATGCCATCACCCACTCAGTCCAAGTATCATGAAAGCCCATACGCCTTAGGACTTCTCTCAAGAAATTCCATTCAATCCTATCATAGGCCTTGCTCATATCAGTTTTAACCGCCATGGAAACGTGTTTTTTTGCCCCCGATTTCCTCAAATAATGTAAAACCTCATGGGTGATCAACACATTATCGGAGATCGCCCTTCCCGGCACAAAGGCCGACTGAGACGGCGAGATCAGGGAGTGGAGCAACGGTTGAAGTCTTTTAGACAAAATCTTGGCAATGATTTTGTAGTGCGTGTTACACAAGGCAATGGGCCTATAATCAGAGACTCTTTTGGCTCCTGTCCCCTTGGGGATTAGCCTAATATGGGTTTCATTTTGTCTCGGATGGAGGAAACTTGTCTCAAAAAAGCTCTTGATGTCCTGGTACACATCATCTCCAATTACATCCCAAAAGGTTTGGTAAAAGTCCGCAGAGAAACCGTCGGGGCCTGGCGCTTTATCAGGGTGTATGGAGAAAACCGCTTGCTGGACTTCACATTTCTCTGGTATCTGTATCAAGAGTTGGTTCATCTCTGGTGTAACCTTTGGTGAGATCGCTTCCGCAACAATATCCACCGGATCCGAAGGGCCAGCAGTAAAGAGGTGTTTATAGAACAGAGAGAAAGCCTTCACAATTTGGGCTTCATCGTAGTGCGCCATCCCTGCTTCATCCTCGATGATGGAGAACTTATTACAGGCCCTACGGCCTCTCGTAACCGCATGGAAAAAAGCAGAGTTACGGTCTCCTCCATTTAACCACTGGATGCGACTTCTTTGACGCCAAAACGCTTCTTCCTCTGCATAAGCGGTCTCCAGGGTTCCTTTGAGAGCCATAATGCGATTCGTATCCGGGATTAACTCGGTTAGGGCTTGCTCCAAAAGGATTTGGTGGGAGCTGATGTGGTCTTTGGTGGCAGCTGCCTGCTCCTTCGCCCAGTCTATTAGTTTCCTCCACACTTGATTGACCTTTGTTAAGACAGAATCTGTGTCTGAGGCTCTCCAAGTGGTTTCCACAATCTTCCTGATCTCTGGTTTCCTACTTAGACGCCTATCATAGCGGAACACACCTTTTTTCTTTTTCAAGTGTTGATCGAAGTGGGTTAGTAGGGGCCGATGATCAGAGCCCTCAAAGCGTAGGTACTCGCTTCTAGCCGCCGGGAACATCTCCATCCACTCTATGTTTGCCATAGCTCTATCTAGTCGAGATTGGATAAAGTGAGAGTATCTAGTACCCCGCCAGGAGAGGGAATTTCCAGAGAATTGAAGGTCCCATAATCCATGCGTAGAGACAAAGTTGCGGAAAGAGAGAAATGACCCTTCCCACCTCAACGGGCCTCCTACGTTTTCGGAGTTATCTAAAAGATCATTGAAGTCCCCCGTGAGTAGCCATGGGGCCGTTCTTCCGAGTCCTAAATTGGTCATCACTTCCCAAAATCTCGGACGGTCTTCTTTGTTAGGAGCTCCATAAATGAATGATACAAAGAACTTCTTCTTGTTAAACTCAATACAGGTATCAATTACATTAGGAGAAGAGAACAGAACTTCCAAAGCTACATTTTCTTTCCATGATAGCGCTAAACCTCCGCTCAATCCCAAAGGTGGGACAGTGAAGTGGCTTTTGAAGTCTGTGCCTCTGTACATAAGTAAAACATCCTCATCTCTTCTTTTTGTTTCCATAAGGAACATTATATCCGGGGAGTTCTTAGAGCGAAACTCCTTCAGACGACGAACTGTCAAGTCGCTCCCAACACCTTGACAGTTCCAGCTCATAGAGACTAAGGAAGAGGTTTTGGACCGGACCGAAAATCCGTTCCTTTCTTTTTTGAAGCTGGAATTAAGGTAGTCCGAGGCTGGGAAGTGCCCACAGCTATCGACTGACCTGCCCCTTTACCTCCAGTATCTTTGCTCGGTCTCCTCTTAGGGGAAGCTTGGATCTTCGTTACTCTCCTCCTTTTAACAGTTGTTCCCTGAGTTGGGCTACGCGGACCTCTCTTTCTTGAAGAAGTTGTATGAACTGCCTCATTTCGCCCAGCTCGGGGCCCTACTCTTCTTGGTATTGGGTCAATGGGATTTAGCTGGGCATTTAAGCTTTCTTCTTCATCAGAGACAAAAAGAGGGCCCAGTCTTAGGGAGACATGAACTCTGTCTTCACTGAGTGTTCTAATAGGAGAGCGGTCTTGAGAAGCATCATATTGGGTGCCTGTGGTAGTGCCTAGGTTTCGTGGGTCCGAAGGCAAATTCCCACTTCTTGGCGATGGTACTGCTTCCACACCAGATTGGGTGTCACGTTCTTTAAGTCTACCAGAATCTGGGTTTGCAGCTCCATCTTGAAGAATTGGGATTCTTTCATTCGGCAGGGAGAGTCTGTTTAGGGCTGAACGTCTTTCCTGAGATGGAGCTGATCCTCCACCTGATCCTAAGCGACTTGCTGGTGATCCTACAGCAATGCTCGATCCTCCCTCTCTTTGTGGCCTTGGGGAAGGGGTATGGGATACCAGAGATAGAGCATTGTTTTGGACTGAGCCTAGCTTGGAACCGCTGGCCACTGGTCTCCATTCAGATGTTGGGGCCTTAGACTGTCTGCGAGAGTGCGACTCCTTACTTCTCGTAAGGTCATCATCTTTTGACAAGGAGAGTCTCTCTCTGACCGGCCTGCGACTACCAGGCGCAGTTTCATCGCGTCTCGAGTTGTCGACTCTGTAGTTTGGGTCCCTTCTAGCTCCGTAATTGTATCGGAAAGACTTATCATTTTGCCAGTCTATTTCGCGGGTGGAGGGTCGCTGCCATTGAGAGGAGTCAGATCGAACTCTTCTCCGTTCCTCCGCTTTTCGCCTCTCTGCATCAATTCGTTCTAGCGTACGTGATTGGGAGATTCCCATATGAGGTGCAGGGTCTCGGTGGTTCACTAGAGCTCGTTGAGAGGGGCAATCATCTTTCTCATGAGATAGGGAGTGGCAGGTGAAGCAATGCTTTTCCAAGCCTTCGTACTCCAACTCAACCTGTTTGATTTCGCCCGAAGGTGAGCTGACATCAAGTTTCATCTCCAACGGCTTTAGTCCGTTTATGAGGATTCTTATCCTTCCTCTTTCCACATCATATTTCTCTACCGGACCCAGCTCATTTCCGATAGTTTCAAGCGCAACGTCTGTCCAGTAGTGAAGTGGGAGCCCATGAATAGAGATCCAACAAGGAATGAGGGCAGGGAAGTAGTCGGAGACAATAGGTTCCCATCGCTGTCAGATTATCATCCATCTCTTGAAGTGGAAGGGAGCTTTTGAGAGGATGGATTGAAGGTCTTGCTCTGTTTCAAATTTAAACTGGAAAAGTTTGGGGCCTAAGTCTCTTCCTGTGATAGTGCCCGCGACTTTCCAGTGCTGGAGGAAGAAATCCACTAGAGCTCGAGTTTTTTGGATCTTTGGGTTTGTGACTCGGCCAATAAGAGTGAATTTGTGTTCCTCAATGAGAGCAGCGGTATTCACTTGAGGGAGTCTTATCGGAGGACGTCGCGGTTCTCTTGCTGGTTCCGGAATCCATTTTCCTTTCTCCAGGCGTGATTTTCGGTACGCCATTAAAACAACAGTAGAGGAACTGTAAATCTCACCAAGAAAAAACTACAGTACCGCAATAAATCCACCTAGCAGGATAGAAACCTTAGTGACAAGGTAAATTTGCCTAAACTGTACTAGACAGTAAGATGAAACCAATAGGAGCAAGCGACAGCTTAAGCCTCAACCAGTTCGGTCCTGGCATTAAGACCCTGTCGGATACAGCAACATCTTCCCAACCAGATCTGTGATAAATGCTTCATCAGAAAACATTTATAATACCATGGGGAGAGTGTCTGTGCTCCAAGGTATAAGTGGCCGTGCAAGATCTACTTCACCGGAAAATAGGTGCGGCGGAGATTTAACCGTTGTCGGCGGAGCAGGGCGGAGCTGACGGGGGTTTTGAAAAGTCTGACGGTAGTTAAGGATGTCTTGGGTTTCGCACCTGGGAGCATTTTAGGAAGTCTTTTAGAAACTATATAAGAGATAAATTTGTTTACAAGAAAATATGTTTGAATTTTAAGTTAAAGGCAAGTCTATTTAGTTGGCTCTCTTGCAAAAGTACGGATATTAACCCACCCCTATTTATATTTCTATATTTTCTCCTAAAATAGAGAAACTCTATTATAGAGGTGAAAATGCTACAATGTATGCCTCTATAATAAAGTTTCTCTATTTATAGGAGAAAATATAGAGATATGATATTTTTACTTCTAAATATAGAGGCAAAAAATAAATTTCCTCTATATTTTCCTATATATTTTCCTCTAAAATAGATGAACTCTATTATACAGGCATACATTGGAGCATTTTCAACTCTGTAATAGAAATTTCTATTTTAGAGAAAAATATAGAGGTGTACATCGTAGATGTTCATTTTAACTAAGAAGCCAAGCCTATGTCATCACTGTTCTGGATTCATATATGCTGTCTGAAGTGACATCTTAAAAAGGTTTGACGATCGATAAATTACGTGTTAAAGTATCAGCCAATGTATCCGTTCTTTTTATATGTTCTTTTCTTTTTTTAGCCTACGCAATCAATCATTGTCAGAGGCTCTCATTCTATCTATAGAAACGATGTCTCTTTTACCCAAAAAAAGAAGAACCGATGCCTTTAGGTAACCAAGATAATGTTAATGTCCCTTGGGTTTAACATCCTAACCTCGTAAAGGTCAATTAGAGCTCACTTATCGATATTAGTTTCCATAGTATTACATAGTTATTCCCACGATTCACATGCACGGACACACATGCTACTTAGAGTATCTTTAACGGGGTAGCTTAGTAAAGGGATGATTAGGAAAAATTAATTTAATAGTCGGTGGATCCCACCAAAAATGTAACAGCCGCTGCTTGATGCTCCCAGATAAGCGTCGAATTATGTGAGTTGTTTGTACTGTTCGCGGATTCTACCAACACGTGGCGGTCCGCAATTGATTTTTTTTTTAATCAGATAAAAAAAAATTAAAAAAATAAACACTCCCTAATAGGGTGCTGCGTTAATGATGCTCTTAGATTCAGAGGCTAACGTTCAGTTTCTAATTATGTTATCAATTTGCGACATTGTGAAAGTAGAAAAAAATGAAATTATTAATCAATGAAAAGCGATTCAAAGGACAAATGTACAAATGTATATATAGTCAACTACGAAAGTTTTTTTTAGTAAACAACTATGAAAGTTTGTATTGTCAAAAAAGCTTATGAGAATTTGTTAAGCTTTAATCGAGACATTATTTTTGATCTTGTGTTCGTGTAATATTGACTGCATTACGTTACGTGACAAAAACAATTGAATACCCATAGTTTGACAAAAAAGTATCAAAATAAGAAGAACAGATATCTCGTGGCCCTTTTTTATCCATAGGAAGTCTCGTGTCAGAAACTGCATGTGACGAGTATTCATATTCACCCATATAAACCCCATATTAATTTTATTCCACGCATCAATGATATTCACTCACATTCATGTTTCACATTGTTATCTCAGATTTACACAGCCATGGTAATCTATCCTGTTATCACAACACAAATTCCTATCCAACTCCCGCCAATTGCTAACGCTGGTGCTGCTAAACGCTTCAGTTTTTAGCATAAAAAACAACGGTCGTATTGTTATGTATTACAGAGAAAGTGTACGTAAAAAAAGAAAAATCATACTGAGTATAAAATATAATATTCCCTAAACTATTCATTTTGATTGTAATTCAACCCTTTAAGGAGCAATATAAAATTGATAAAATTAGTGATGATGTAAGTGATTAAAGATAGAAAATAATATCCGAAAGTTATAATGAATAATCTCGAATAAAATAACTAAGGAAAAACATTGTTAATTAATACTTACGGTAAAATCCTCTTTCAAAAAATAAATGAATATATATATATATATATATATGTGGTAAAAATACAAATTCTGTATATATATATGAGAGAGTCACTATTCATTAAATGAAGGTGCACCCATAGATATATTTTTTACGAGTATTCAAATGGATTAAAAACAAGGACTCATACCTATATACCTAAGCGTCTAACTTTGTTTCGCATAGTAGATCGAATTTAAAAAGTGTTAGCGTTTTTTTGTACCACTAGACCATAAGGTCTCAGATAACCAATAATAATTTTAGTAAGATAAAAGCTACTGAGATAAAGAAAACTATGTAAAAACTAGTTATTCGATCACTCTTAAATGATTATACTAACTCAGAAAAAGAGGCCCTGCATTACAGTTCCTACAAATGAAAAGAAATCGGAACCCAACCAAGGTGGAAATACAGTGAACATGTACTATGAGTTTGCAGATTCTCTTCATGCAAAATCTTATAAAAATACAAGAGAAAGGGGTTTGACCGTTGACCAGAAGGAGAGGGATACAAGTCGGTCCCCTGCGATACTCGAGAGTCGGGACCTCGCTTTCACACATCTCTAAAGACACGTGTGAGTAGTGACGCCGGCCTGTTTAGCCGCACGTGTTTCAACGTCGACACAAGAAGAGCCACACAATTTCTGGCAAAGATTCATTCACTTTCACCTTTTGCTTTGTTTCCTTTCATGTCATTGCGATGCTCTCACGGTCACGGTCTCACTGTTTGTTTACTCTCTACAATTAATATAATCTCGATCAAGTGAGCTCAGAGAAAAGAAGATTTAACCAACAATGGTGTGGTTTTATAACGTACTTTCATTACACCTTGCAGCAATTCTTTTTTTTTTGTGAACACCAAATGATTATATTAAAATTAAGAGTCTGATGGACCAAATTGGTTACAACTGGAGGAATATTCGACGGTAATCTGATAGATGAAAATAACCAAAACAAGGCGAATGATAGATATAGCTAAGGAGAGAAGAGACCCAAAGAGACGCTTCACTTGTAATCCTAAAGCTCGCGTTCGAAGGAACGCACATACGCACATACGTCGAAATCGACTTTGAAGAATCCAACCAATGGGTTTTGAGAACAGTTGAAAACCGTTTGAAGATCATGAATTTCCCGTTGTCGTAGTGAAATACGAAAAGGCTGTTGGAGTAGGACTAAACTCGACCGTACAGCCTTTGCGCTGGAGGAAATGAAACATTCAACTTTGCCTCTTACATGTAAAAATTAAAATAACTAACAGGCTTAAAAGCTATCGAGTTCCAGTTTCAGGTCACAAGAGAATCTGATATCGCATCGTAGTTTTTAGTTTTTCTAGCATGCTGTTTTGACAGAAGGTGGAAAAAAATAGAGTTGTCACATTCTTCCACTATAGCTCATTATGATTTTGTCTTATTATTAAATTTTATAGCTATGTGATGGGTAAACTTGAGAGTAAAAAAAAGTAATATATTAGAGAAAATGAATGGAAAATTAAAAAGGTGGAAAGAGGAAAAAAATTAAAATTCAGAGTAAAATCATGTTATTTTTATAAAATCTTGAGTAAAATTTAGTGTACATTTTCGTCTTTGTATACAGTAAGTGGAGTAAATAATAAAAATTTATATTTTACTTGATTAGTAGTTTTTTGGTTCAACTAAGAGTAAATATATAATCTAGAATAAGAGTTTTTTCTACAAATATCGTACAGTCACACTCTAACCTATGTTCTATTATCGTATAGTAGCACGAAACAGATAGTGCAGAATCATCTAATATATTATATATGGTTACTAAGACTCCGAATAGTGACGGATCGTATCGCTCTGCCCCACTGTTAATAGTAAAAAAAATTTACTTATACTTATGTATTTATACGTTTTTGTTACTATTAGAACCGCACTTCAATTTTTCTGCACGTTACCATTCGGACCTTAAATTACTGTGATATAAATAAACTATGTAGATCAAGCAAAACATACCGACTACCAAACATGAGTAATTTATATGATCAACTCATTTTTCTTTACTTACTTTTTTTTTACTAACTTTTTTTTTGGATAACTTTGATGTGATTCCAAAGGCTTTTTAGGCCGAAAGACTAATTACCAAGAGGTCCATAAAAATCCGAGTTTTCTTGCCACTTAAAACGTCTATAGATGACGAAAGGGAATCGAACGCAGGACGAAAACTCCAACTAGAATTTCTTATCACTAGAGCAAGACCACTTAGTTTCTTTTTGCTAACTTAACATAAAAAAAAATTTATCTATTCGCAACGTATAGTTTTCATGAAACAGATAGTCCAATATTCATTATAAACTAAATAAAACGATTACATATATAAATCTAAATTTAGATTATTAAAAAAAATATTTTAATATATATAATACTTATTTAAAAAGAGTAAAATACAGGAGAGACAAAAACATAATAAAAAAGGTAGAAAAGTGAGCATTAAAATACTAAACCAGATTATTAACGCCTCCATCTGATTTCAGTTTTTTTTTCTTTAACTTGTATCCAGTTTTTATATTCTAATGATTTTTTAGTGATAACAATTCATTGCCGTAGAAAAAAAGAGAGGTAAATTATCATTAAGCATTCTGAAGTAACTTGTCAAAAAAAAAAAAAAAAAAAAAAAAAAGAAGTAACTATCTTACGTAGTGAATTGAATACATGGATAAATACGTTGAATACATATCAACACATAAATACAGTTTATATAATTGATTTAATACTATTCCGTTATTTTTTGACTAAATATTTTTTTGTCTAAATACTATTCCGAAAAGAAACTGCACCTAATACTATTCCGTTATTGTTGGTGCAATTATTGATTGATCTAAGCAAGTAATTTACAGTTATAGTTGCAGAAGGAAAGAGAGGTCAACTGAAATTTGCTTGGATGCATTTACGTCCGTCTTGCTCTGCGATCGATTTTTAAAGCTTCTTTTTTTTTTAAAGCTTCAAGATTCCTTTCCATAGTTTTCAATTCTTTTCTGTTAATAACCCCAGTTTCCATATATCATAACTTAGGCTACATTACCAACTTTAGTGGTCTAAAGGTGTTAGTTGGGTCCATCAAGTTAATTCTTGCATTTCTAATTCAATCGACTTGAAAAAAAGATGATTAATGCTTTGCGAAAATGATATTATCATAGGTTGATTATTAATCTAACAGACTATATATTTGTCAAATACCAAGAGCTCTGTCGTTAAACCATCATTGGGAATTGACTTTTTATGGGTTATCCACATTTTTTCACTTGATCCGTATATTAGATTTGAATAAAAGTGTAAATTTGAAATTTTGAATTTGGCACCCGGCCAAATTGAAGGTTAATCCATAGTACCACACAACTATGTTGTTGAGATAAACTATTAAACAGTTTCAGGAAATACCGTTGCTCTCTCCGATTCTCCATGGATATAACTAGTTGGAAATGAAATAGGAACATTTTCAGAAAACAACTCTGATGAAAGTATCTTTAAGAATTTCTCGTTATTGAAAAAAGTATAAGGATAAGAAAAAAATATCTCAAATAAAATCATGAGATATTCGCAAGATATTCTTCTTCCATGTATCAAGTTAATAATATTGTTTTCTCAAAAAATAACATTGACATATTGTACTGCTTAGTTTTTTTGGTTTGAAAAGAAGAATTTGTGAAATAGCAAAAAAAAACTAAAATAGATTTATAGAGTGAGAGTAGAAAGAGATAGGAAGATGGTGGAAGAGAGAGAAGGGGATTTTGGTTAGTTAGCTAATTTGGGGTTTTTTGTGTAGCTATATGCTGCTATTTCCCTTGATAAATTGAGGTGTTCATTATAGAAAATTCCCTAGCAATTTAAAAAGTGGCAAAGGTGGGTCGATCGAGGCAGAACAAAGGCCCCGGGCAATACTTTTTTTTTTAGTTAACAAGGAAGATAGAGAGAACTTCCTCTCTCTAAAAGAGAGGCCCCGGGCAATACCGACTGCCACAACTCTCTGCATCCTCTAAATATATTTATCACAAAAGAAGACAAAACAATATAAAAACAAACAAATAAAATAAAATAAAAATTGAGAAAAATACAAGATAAAATTATTTATTCTTTTCTATTTATTTTCTAGATGGAGATATGTTTCTAAATATCCGTTATAAGTACAGAATCCTAACACTTCTCTCCTTCTTAAGTCCCTTTTTCTTTGCTGACTAAAATCCTCCAAACTCCAATAAAATCTCCAAAGTCCCAAGTTTGTTTCCTTATCAATCACTTCATCGATTTTCAAGAAACCCACAAGAAAAAAATAAATAAATACACATATATTAGTATCAGTTTTCTTCCTTGGTGAGAGAGAAGATCACACAGAGCAATCTGAGATCTTTTACCATCATCAATGGCATCATCCGGCCTCACTCGATCAGGAAGCGCGCCGCAATTCGAGAAGTGGAAGCTGTCAAAGAAAGACGGATTCAGCGGTGGCACGTTGAAGATCACGCGCTCCTCGTCGGTGTCTTCTTGCGGCGGCAACAAGACACAGAAACAGGGGAGGTGCGCTTTCACGAGGAAGTGCGCGAGATTGGTCAAAGAACAGAGAGCTCGCTTCTACATCATGCGTCGTTGCGTGATCATGCTTATTTGCTGGAGAGATAATTACTCTGACTCTTGAAAAACCAAACACACAAATGTCTCTGTGCTCTGTTCTGAAACTGAAGTAGATAAGATATACATGTACATATAAGGGTTCGACTTTATTTTGGTTTCTGCTTATTAAGATCGGTTTAGGTTTTGTAATTTGTACGTCCTGAGCCTTTGATTCTGGTAAGAGGTCCTCTGCGTCAAGATCAGTTTCTGTGTGCTGAAGTTTAACAAGAAAAAAAAAAAAGACAGAAAATTGTATAATAATTCAATATTTAATAGTGAAGTAGATTCGTCTTTCGACTTGTTTTTGTTTGTTCCTCTTCTTCTTCATGTTCGTTTCTCTCTCTCTCTTTTGATAGAGTCTCGAGGTAGACAGAGAGAGAGAAAGATTCCATTGGAACTATTACAATTAAGCTATGTGTTGATTCGTTCAAAAAAAAAGAAAAAGCTATGTGTGGGATCGATCTTGTGTGCTTAGTCTGACAAACTGATTAGTTTCTCTCTTTTCCTTTTATTAATTAATGTATTAATCAGTTACGATTTTATATGTTTATTGTTTTATGTCAGTTATATGATTAATTAATACTAATATTTAAAGTTGCAGTCAAACTCTCTTGTTTATGTCTAATGGTATTATATTAAACTTGTTGAATTGTTAACCCAAGTTGATAATCTAATTGAGACGAGGCCAATTTAGACTTGTTCAAGAAAATAAAAAATGTGTTAAAATACATTACGTCTTCCTTTCTTTCTTATATACTTCATATATCTAATTTTATAAAATGAAGATAGGGTTATTTACCATTCATATATTGGGTAGTTTTCTCGTGAAAACTTAAATTTACTAATCAGAGAGAAAACTGAATTTAATCAAGATTAATTAAGTAAAAATTTTCATGCAAAACTAACAGCTGGGGTTCCTCGTTGTATTCTTACCATGGGCATCTCTGCAATGCAGAGATATCATATGCAATCTGAGTCCTTTGATACTACTTTATACATTTTTAACCTATACTAGATCTCGACCCGCGCGGATTTTTGTTTTTATTTATTTTTATATAAATAGTTTGTTTTTATTTATTTTTATATAAATAGTTTGTTTTTATTTATTTTTATATAAATAGTTTGTTTTTATTTATTTTTATATAAATAGTTTGTTTTTATTTATTTTTATATAAATAGTTTGTTTTTATTTATTTTTATATAAATAGTTTGTTTTTATTTATTTTTATATAAATAGTTTGTTTTTATTTATTTTTATATAAATAGTTTGTTTTTATTTATTTTTATATAAATAGTTTGTTTTTATTTATTTTTATATAAATAGTTTGTTTTTATTTATTTTTATATAAATAGTTTGTTTTTATTTATTTTTATATAAATAGTTTGTTTTTATTTATTTTTATATAAATAGTTTGTTTTTATTTATTTTTATATAAATAGTTTGTTTTTATTTATTTTTATATAAATAGTTTGTTTTTATTTATTTTTATATAAATATTTTGTTTTCAATTCTAAATTGGTATATATTATAATATATATGTGTCTATCAATTTTTAAAATTTAATAAGTTTATTGTATATTTTTTCATTGAATAGATTGTTTCAAACTTTCTCATGTATTTGTATCTTCTTCTATATATATTTTCGAATTATTATTTCATTATTAAAATCGTAACTATATATATAAAGATTAGTAAAATATTGTTTTATTGTCATATTCAGAGATATTGTAACATTTCACAAATTTAGAAAGTTTTTAAAAAATTAAACTTTTCGCTTCATAGATTTATATTATCGAGTAAATAATTAAACATTTAATTTTTGTTGAATTTTTAAAATAAACTATATAGTTTGAAATTTGTTTTCATTGGTTTAAGGTAGTAAAGATTAATCATTGTTAGATAATATGATTTTTGTTATTTAAAAAAAAATATAATTTTTAAAGTTAACATAGACAAATATTTAAATATTTAGCATATGGAGGTATAGTATTAAAACATTAAATTATATCTATTTAATTTATACTATCTATAAATTCAATGGATCATCTATTGTTTAAATCTAATTATTGATAGCCCAATAAAAATTTCTGGTAGACCCAAAATCAAAATGATAAGATTAGAGATTAAATGTAATATGATTTTGTAGGAATATGTCCATTAGATCCATTTTTTAAAAAATCACACGCAAATCAAGGTTGTGACTTCTGTTTTAATATATAAGATATCCATAACCTAAGGATTGTGACACACTTCCAATATGGTTTCCAAAACTTTTGCACAAGAGAACAATCTCTCTTGCCGTTCTCCAATAATCTCTCAACCGATGATTCATGACAATTCTACACAGAAGCAAACATATTCTCATGTTACTAATACAGCTTAATTATTCAAAATACAGTAACAACTCTATAAATTAATAATGTTGAGATCATAATATTTTATTAATTTATAGAGTTATTAATTTATAATTTTTTTTATAAAAATTCTATTTTAGAATATATTTTTTTTATAAAATAGAAAAATAGTAGATTTACTTTTTATACACGAACTAAATTTTAGAAATTTGACTTTCACATTTTTTTATTATATTATATATTTCATAAAATTTGAATTTAATTTAGATATATTTTTACTAAATATTATAAAATATATTAAAGTGTTAAAATTAAAGATAATGTTTTCTCAGCATAAAACAATTAATATTATATTTGTTTGTACTTATATAAGATGTATATGTATGATTATTAATTTATGATTTTATTGAAACCATTTATCTACATATAATTTTCTAAAAATTATTATAGTCTTATTTTATTGTTATATTTTTATCTACACAGTGTAGAAAGTGCCTTCTACGGATAAAAACCAGTTTTTTCCGAAAATTAAGGAAGTTTCGGTTAAGAAAATATTCTAAAAATATTCCAATTTCCTAAAATGTGTCCTGGTCGATTTTCTTTGTCAAAATAAAAAAAAACGATTTTGGCTTTTCTTCTTCATCAATCTATGATTTCTCCATAGTTTGTCTTGTAATTTTCACAAGCTCTTGTTCTATAATGCATATCTATACAATATGTAGTGTTTGGAAATTTAGTGCAAGCACGGATGGGTATTTTCGGCTGATGATAAAGGGGGTAGGCTACTGTTATTGGAATCAAGTTCTACATTAGAGGATTTTAAAAGAACAGTTTTGGAGGATTTTAGAAACCAAATGCAATTGGGTTAGGGGATATTTTTATATGTGTCGTGTGTTCTTTTTTAAAAAATATATATTTTTACATTTTTTTTCTTCCTAAAACATTATGGAATTACCTTTTTTTTTATCTTTTTCCATTAAACTTTTTAAAAATGGTTTTAATTTATGTTTAGTTTGATTAAGGAAAGGTTAGTTTTGAGATTATGAAAAATATTATACTATATGGACAACTTAATGATGGTTTTATACCATAGGGACAACTATGTTATTTTTTTATTTCGTTTTGGCAGTTTTCACTTGTTTTTTTCAAACATAAATACTGGTATTATTCACTACTGACGCTGTTTACTTCACTAGTAAATTTACTGGTAACCAAATCAATACACGATGCAACTCTGTCCATTTACAATGGAACTCACCACTTTAGACTATTGTTATTTGTTTTTTCTTTTTGAAGTGTTATTTGTTTTTTCTTTTTAAAAAAAAAAAAAGAGAGAGAGGCTATTGTTATTTATGAGACATTTCATGCTAATTATCATTGATGAGTATGATATGACTGTTAATGTATTTAGAGAAGCATAGACTATATATTTATTTTGGAAATTTGAATTAAACCAATAACTTTTCAGAAGTGTAAATACTAGTCCAACAAAATGAAGTTCAACTTTAACTAAAATAAAACCTTTTAAAATGAAGTCCTGGTTACATTTTTCAAAAGTGTTATTCTGTGAAATATCTTGCTAGATATGTTTATACAGAACCAATTGTTTTTTCAAAAAGATATTTCATTAGCTCGAGATCAAGAGGAAGGATCTTAATCATAAAAATGGCAAAGAAAAAGCCTTTATCAGCCATCCCCACAAATCCAAAAGGATCTTTGTTTAATGATTGCAAAACGTTTGATTAATTAGCATGCTTAATTTGGATTATTATAGACATATCCTATTATCCTGAGCTCCGGACAATTCCATTTGATTTACTTTATTCTTTCGTGGCCGTCTTGTTTATTTATACTTTAGCGACAATTATTGAGGATTATTAATATACTATTCTATATTTTTCTTCTCATATCCAAAACTAATGAAAAAGTGTATAATACGCGTTTTTCTTTATAATAGAACAATAATGTATGTTGTTCTCTTTCAAGTATTGACTACGAAGTAGGAAATGCAACTCCATGCCATATAGAATAGATTCTAGAGTTATAATCGAATAGCAGTATCAGTTTCTTTTTAGAATAATCGTCCTTAGGTCTGGCTAACTTTGTTTTTGGAGCCATATAGTCTAGTCATAGCTTTTTTCCTCATGCAGCAGTCACATGGTAGAGACTAAAAATAATAAATGCTTCCTTATAAAATTTGTGATCAATCTTATATAGAATTGTATCACGTATATAACCATTTACATTATTTTGATACATAAAACATATGATGTGTACTGATTGTATATACGTATTAAGTAATACTATACATGAATTTGTGTCAAACTTGATAGGTGATATGTTATCTTTTACAGTGAAATCTAGTGTTCAACAAGCTACATACCAACAGTAAAACACTAAGAGCATGATTATTGCAAAGACCCATATTAGGGATTCTTATTACCTTTCTAATGTTTTTAAGCACAAAAAGTGAATTAAGAGACAAGGTTAAGAAACCTAAACATTTAAGTGGTCCATTGCAAATTTCTTAATTAATGGTTCTTAAAAAAAAGATGTATATAAGATGCGCACACTGACACTTGTATGTGTTCTTGCTTCTTACATATCAGAAGGCGAGCCAAACAAACTTGTACATAGACCTCACTGCTTGCTCTACCTTCTCTGTGCCTTGAATCTTGAAACCGGTTTTGATGGCTGAGACCCTGAAGGCTGCTTACATATACATAAACAAACAAATACATGCAGTAAGAATCATATTTTCAGCATTGTGAGTGTTGTATGGTAGAGACATACCTGCATTTTGCCGAGTGTGTTCGTTTCTAGATTATGAGTGTGCTCTACGATCGATCCAGTAAAAGCCTACACGGTTGGGAGCATATATTTAACAAGCTTATCAGATCTGCCCGAGTAACTATACTACTAGCAAACATTTGAGAGAGAGAGAGATATGTAACCTTGTTAGTATCAAATTTGGACTCCAGTTTCTGTATAGGTGACTGAACAAAGAAAGTTGTCATGATGATTTGTGAGATTCTTGTTAAGAGGTTACGTTTTGTTTGTAGAAATATAGCAAGAAGCAAGGCTGTAATTGCAAAACTCTTATAGTATAAGATCGATATACCTCAATCTTTTGTGGACCTACAACACTAGAACTTGCTTTTCCTCTGGAGGTCGCTTGAAAGTCTCTCAATGTTTCAGCGTTTTGCTGGGGGATTCCGCCACGTGATTGATCCTCTGGTAATAAAAGAAGATCAGATGTTGGTTAGAGAATGGAAGATTATTCAATCTTAATTCGACAATGAAGTCAACTTTTCTTATATATGAACTGCTTTTGGATCATAAATCTAACCTTTTTTGAGATATTGTGGCTTTTCAAGAACATATTCCTCATATCCAATCCTATTGCCGTTTGTTTTATCTCCAAGACCATTCACAACATCAAGCTCGCTGCTGATGTTAGGAGTTTTCAAGGCTCCTAAGACAAATGTTGTAGTATAGTGATTGTCGAACCAGTTCTGAGGGATATCAAAGCACTGAGAATGCAAGTACTCACTTAATCTAAGTGCAACCAATGATTTAGATGGGTTTTAAGCTATGACTAAAACTAGAAAGCAATAACAGAATGATACTTTCTTGACTAAGGGAAAAGAGAACTCATGGGCATAGGGATTAGACCTTGGGTGATCAAGTATCGAACTAAGGATGGCAAATGATCAATCAAACTATCAACCTTAAGCCTAGACACAATTCTAAGCAAGCTCTATGTCTAGATGAATGCTCATTTGCTAACATATCTCAAACATCAAATGTCTTTGGTTGAATAATATGAAAGCAATCATTACTAACAAGTCTATTAGCTATCTTAGCACCTTTAACAACAAATGTCTTTGGCAAAGTATACTAAAAGCCTAGGAGAGTTGTCTCAGGCATTTCATCAAACACCTTTCGGGTGGAAAATGCCTATTGATCAACTTTTGAGTGGCCAACTCAGAAGATGCATTAAGAATACTCTACTAGCAAGGAACAAGAATGATCTACACTAAAACATCCTAGAACTAACCTAATCACCCTTAATCTCCCTAACCCATGAATTCAAAAGGTGATTACTCACTAATCTCCATGATTCCTCTTAAACCCATATTGGATTTCAGATTAATCATGTAGAGAAATAGATAAGAAATCAACAAGAACACAAGAACATAACAATCAAAAATCCAAGAGATGAACTTCTCAAAAGAGTTTTTGTGTATTTCTCAATTGACAATTGATCAAAAGATAGATCTTCCCTGTTGGCTTACAGAGTATTAAAACATAGGTTTAGAAAATAAAAACGTGCATAATGAAATGACCAAAAGGCCCTTGAGAAAACATGAATTCGGCCAAACAAATAGACGTGGAGCGACCTCGGCACGTCGCTGCGAGAGGTCGCTCCCGGGTCGTTTCTTCGCGAGCGACCTGGCTGTGT
>NC_027751.1:50653343-50675926 GCF_000695525.1 Brassica oleracea var. oleracea
AAAGATAGATCTGCCTCCTGGTGGCTTACAGAGTATTAAAACATAGGTTTAGAAAATAAAAACGTGCATCATGAAATGACCAAAAGGCCCTTGAGAAATCATAAGTTCGAGCAGAAATAAGACGCGGAGCGACCTCCGCTCGTCGCTCCGAGTAGTCGCTCCACACTTCGGGAGCGACCTCGCTGTGTCGCTGCGAGAGGTCGCTCTGGCTCCATTGTGTTGTCGTCATGCGATAGAAATGCGAGCGACCTCGGGGTGTCACTCTGGCCAAGTCGCTCTGGGCTTCGGGAGCGACCTGGAGTGGTCGCTCTGATAGGTCGCTCCGGGTCAGTTTTCGGCTTCCACCGGGATGAAATGGCGAGCGACTTCTCCGCATCGCTCTGGTAAGGTCGCTCTGAAAAGGCAGGTCAGAGCGACTTGCTGGTGTCGCTCCGGGAAGTCGCTCCCAACGCTCTGCTCGTCCAATGATCATCTTTACACCTCTTTCGAGCTCCAAACACACCCAAATGTCTCCGAGAACTCCATGTGGTACTCCAATACCTGATAAAGACTTATGTATGCAAAATGCAACCTAAACATGACTAAATCCTAGTCTATATGATCAAAATGCACATGGATGAATGGATAAGATAATGGAAATATACAAGATATCAGCTGTCCTCCGCATACTGGCTGAAACACAGTTCCAGAATCTTCTTCTTCTTTTTCATACTCTTCTCTAATCTCAAGAACTCCTTCCTATTACAGAAACACCACTTAAGATGCATATGCAGAATTAAAAAGGATAAAGCACCAACAGAAGAAACATACCGCTGCTTCTGAAGCAGTATTAGCAAAGGACGAAGCCTCCGTTTGAAAGTCATCAATCTCAGCTTTAAGTGAATGAATCTGAGACTGTAAAGTCTTGTTTCTTCTCCTCAAAACATCAACTGTCTGCTTTGATGTTCTGTCCGTATAGTAGTTCTCTCCCAAAAACACCTTATGTTCAAACCACCACACACACACAAACAAATAAACAAATCATTTGCTTAAGTTTAAACCAATGTGAACTCCACACTAAGCTTCTAGAAGCATTATGAAACTTACCAAACACTCGTTGGTGTGAATCAACCGACCTGGAAAAAACGTAATTTTACCGAAGTGAACCTGTGTATACAAAGATTCAATCAAAAGGAGTACGAAATTAGAATGTAAAGGAAGGTGTTGAATGGATTGAAAAACTCGCCATGATGTTGTGATGGAGCTTCTCGGGGAGCTTCTTGACGAGACTGATGAGGTTGTCGTTCTCATCGACGTACCGTTGAAGACGCTCAACGGTTCATCTCTTCCCGCTTCTCTCTGATTCTCTCCTGAGCGATTCGAGGAGAGCCACCGACAGAGAGAGCCAACGACAGTTGAGAGAGCCAACGACAGTCGAGGAGAGCCACCGACAGTCGAGGAGCTAGTGAGAGAGAGAGAGTCGCTGTTTCGGGAGAGAGAGAAAGAACAGAAGCAAAAAAAACAAACCTCTGCTTCTCTCGGATTCTCTCCTGAGCGATTCGAGGATCCACCGACAGAGAGAGAAAGAACAGAAGCAAAAAAAACAAACCTCTCCTCTCACTTCTCATTTGCCTACACGTGGCTACAAGAGCCGTCCCTTGCTCCTCTTAATTAAGATACGTACCTTACCTTATGCAGCATTTTTGATTTTCTTTTAATTCACAATTACCCTAAGAGACTCATTAAGAGCCATCGATAATGCTGCTCTAAATATGCAGATGGTTGATATATTGTTGGCACCAAGAATTGGAGTAAGAAGACATAAGTGCCTTTTTCTTTCTAATCTGCCAAGAGTATTTGCAAACTTTATGAAATTTCATATTAGTATAAAATCGTTTTAACAATTCAAACCGTTACATCATGAATATTTTATACTGCTAAATCATGCATTGCTATAAATAAATTTGTCTTCCATGTAGAATTAGGTCACTGATGTGCAAGTCATAGTAAGGACTAATTTTTTTTCCCGATCTGACGGAGTCTCAGTTAGTTCTTGGAGTTTCTAATATAAAAATACATAAAAAAGGCCGATGCCAATCTAAAGCTTTAGAAAAAGGGTAACCTCGATCCGAAATAATTGTATGAAATAAATACAAAGATGTAACGAAGTAGGCATTAGGGTCCATGTTTTGTCAACAATCACATCCGTGACACGGAAGCGTAAATAATAGTAGAGACAAATAATCCAAATGATGAGAATGCATACATATATAACTAAATTGAGAACATTATTTGCTATACTAAGATCGACACGTATTGCCAAAGTCCTGAGTGCATAATTAGACAAACATCATAAGCTTACCACACAATTTTGATGTAAAAATAATCGAGTTCAAGAAAGGGACATCGCCGGAAACTAGTTCAAGAAGAGACATACGAGAAAAGCATATGTGATAACTGATCACTTAGACAAGTACCAGAAGAGACATAGACCTCTATATATAGTTGCATTGTAATTATATTAGTCATTTGTTTCTTTCTGTGATAAGTTTTCACTACAATTTGTTTTTTTTTTCGGTTTTCACTACATGTTATTACAATCGATATTTTTTTTTTTTTTTTTTTTGCTAACAACAATCGATATTTTGTTGTGATTCGTTGTTGGTAAATTTCCAACGGTGAGATCATCATTGCTAAGGGCCTATATCGACAAATCAGGTCCAATGGCAAACATGCAAAGAGGGTGTGACGTGTGTATGCATGGACATATATATGAGTCGACATATCTTTTAACTGTTTTAATAGTGAGACAAAAATAGAAGTAGGTAATGAAAGGATCACTGAAACTGAATAATTCAAAGAACCGATCAAAGAGAAATATTATGGGTCTTTGATAGCATCACATGAGCAAATATGGATACCCACCAGCATCTGGCATGACTCACGTCTCCTTGATATGATTTGTCTTTCTATGTACCCCCTTGTATTTGTCTTCACAACTAAAATATCATAAAGTTCAAAAACAAAACAAAATAAAATAGAAGTGACTTCTTCAGATGTTTATAAACTTAAATTAAGGATCCATATAAAATGAAATAAATTGAATCCCAAATTACTTATTTACATTATCTTATGTTTAGGAAAGACAATTATTGAAGGATTGGAGGACCCCTCCAAGTACAGTCTCCAACGACATAGGCAAAGACCAATCCGATTATATTGACATAATCCTTACTAATTTCATATTCTTATTAATTGGATCAGTCCTTATCAGTCACTATATCAATGATGGGTACGTCTATATTCAATATACCAAGGAAATTTATCTTCATCTCATTTTGTGGAAGGAGAAGATTATGATAAATACAAATATAGAAATTTACTTTCATAAAATACGTAAACACATTATTTTTTTGTTTCGGAAAGTATTTCTTATTCCTCTGAATGCTAAATAAAAATGAATCGGAAAATTGCTATTGTATAGACATTTTTTGGTCAAGTGATTATATAGATTATAAATACAAAATGTTTAGTGATAAAATCAATAATTCTTTTATCAATGGAACATGCGATCTTCTAATGTAAAAGGGTTTTACACGCCACTCTTCCTCCATGTGGCACTTAGTCATCTCATCAGTGATTGTGACTGTAGAATAGATTGGAGATCATCTTTCACGTTGTTCAGACATCCGTTGCATCAAGACTCAAAAACTGCTCTTGTCCTATTATAGGGTTTAGGTCCAATATTTATTGGCTTTCCAGAAAAAGACATAATAGATAGTAACATCTCTAGACATCAGCCGGCGAGAGAACCAAATTTTCACTTCATTTCTCCACGAAGAAACGTGTTACTATTGAGCATTTCATAGCTGCATCTTTTTGGGGGCTGATATAAAGATGTAAATATACATAAGTACATTTCTTTCGTTAGGAAGTAGTGTGATACTGGAGATAAAATGGCTTTAATCAAGAGGTTAAATGACCATCTCTGTAGCATTTTTTACCTGAATTTAACTTTACTAAGTTACGTTTCTATGTGTTGTATAGCTGGATATACGTCGAACTTTGTCAAGCCAGGTGATGATAAAAAAGAAAATAGTGTGATACTGGAATTGAAAGATTATAATATGCTGAAATTTGAAATTCATTGCGTGGTCCATCTTCTACAGCCCAACGATAACTAGGCCACAAGGCTTACTAAAACCGAATTTTTGGGGCCGAATAGCCATTGAGCATGGCCGTAGAAAGCACGTCCAAACATTAAAAGGATAGCCTTGGGCAAAAAAACCGGAACCGAAAAACCAAACCGGAACCGAACCAAATTAACCGAAACTGAAATCGGACCAAAACCCTCAAATACCCGAATGGTTCCTATATTTCTATATCCGAAAAACCGAACGGTTACCCGAATATCTGAAAAATATGTTCATCAACCCCACTCAAACCTGAGGTTGTCAAGAAGAGTGAGAACATTGTTACCACCGAATCACGTTATCTTTTATGTATTCTCATATATTATACATATATATATATATATATAATATTTCTATATTAAAATACAATAAATGCTTATAAAACAACACTTTTGAACTCTGGTTGAATTCACGATTATACAAGTATTTAACCATTACACCACTTAAATTAACATGTTAAGTAATATATTTTGTATATATACATTTGATTAATATATTAAACGGGTGTCCGGCCCGAAACCGAACTGAAACCGAATCGAAACCAAACCGAAATTTTATAAGTACCTATTGGCTATAAGAGTGATTATCTGATATACCCAGAAATGTTCATATCCGAAATCGAACCGAATACCCGAATACCCAGGGCTAATTGACGATATTGACATGTATCTAAATGACTTCCAGTTTCAATATAAATGAAAATATTCCTCGCAAAAAAAGCTCTATGAAACACATTGTATATAAGCTGTCCTCACAAAAAAAGAAACATATACTATACTCTATAAGATATTCCCCTTTATTTCCACAGGTTATCAATCTCGCAATCCGAGCCGTTGACTAGCTTGATCACATCTGACGGCAGCACCAAATCCAACCCTTGATTTAGCAAGATCAAACTCCATCCACACGTTCTGCTGATGATGATGACCAATCACAAACGCTTCTATTCCCAAAAGATCGGAGTTCCCAAATGTGAAGCAATACACCTGATCTTTTCCTCCCGACCCGGCTCCGTTTACCCGGTACAACAGCTTCTCACCCGCCACGCTCATCTCCGCGCCACGAAACATTAAACTAACAACCGGCAAACCCGAGAAATTGGGCCGGGTTAAAGACCCAACCCGGTAACAAAGGTCCATTGTCCCTTGGAACACAAAATTCGGATCGTCTACAACTTTGAGAACCGATTTGGTTTGCGCAATAAACTCGGTTTTCAACGCCGTGTAAACCGGACCCATCAGGAACGTGAATTGCGTACCTGAATCCACCATCGTCTGACCGGCTCCGGTATGGTCCGGTACGAAAACGGATTTCGGTAGAGAAAGCAACTTTGTTCCGACCCGGATTCCTTCTAATTGGACCGTGTAAGCGACCCGGTCGAAATACGGTAACGGCGTCGTTTCGAGTACCAAAGGCGTGTATTGGATAGGACCAAGCCGCGAGAGACTCGAGTCACCGAGAAGCAGTATACCGGAGGAGTCTGAACCGGAGATGCAATAAGAGAATTTTGAGAAACCGAGCTGGTTAACAAACGATAAAGCTCCCCGGTTCATTCCCATTAAACCGGTTGTCTTAGCGTCCTCCTCCGAATCGGAGCTTAAACCCGAATCCATGCACCCGAATAATGTATCGGGTCGGGTTGAAGACCCGATTACAAACGTCTCGTGAGCTAAGTTGCCTTCTATCGAGGTAGCGTCGGCGTAGGAGACTGCCACGTGGCAAAGATTGGTCTTCGGGTCACATGAAGCGGGTATGGGCAAATCCCGGGTCCGGGTCCTGCAAATATTGGACGAGCAAGGTACGGGCTTATAGGAAGAGGATGAAACCGGGTTGAATACGGATCCTAAGTTTGAAGTTTTCTTGCAGTGAAGCCAAGAAAGCTCGCTTCCGGTGTCGAGAACCATGGAGATGTTTTGTGGCGGAGAGCCGACGGAGAGAGAGACCGTGAGTGTGACATTATGTCTGAAAGAAAGCTTGTCTGAAGAAGACTGAGGAAGCTTTTGGGTTTTGAGAGAAAACACGAGTGGTGTTTGGTCTGAAGAAGATGTATTGAAGAGTGTGAGAGGGAAAATGAGAAGTAAAACTGAAATTTGACGTAATAAATTTGAAAGAGATGATGAAGCCATCATATAAATTTTGACTCTTTGTTACATACTTGGCCATCTTTAAATACAATATTGTGTTTTTTTTTTCCCTCTTTTTTATTATGACCGGTTTGTTCCGGTTTACTCAAATCATTCCGAGCCAAAAAGAGTTTGAATTTTAGGTGGAGAACCTTTGAGATAACTTCTAAGCAATAATTCTAGTACCTTGTCATATCAGTGACCAAAGCACTTTGATCCTATTCAGAAAACGTATGATCTTGTCTCGACCTAACTAAAAATCATTTCATGAAGAACACTTGATATTAGGGTTTTTTTTGTTGTTGTCAATTTCATTTGAATGTTACTAGGGTTTTTGGAGAGTAGCCAAGTCTTGATACAAAAGACAAGTTAGTGGAGGAGTAGGTCTTTGTGGTTTCTGTTTAGTCTCTGTAGTTCACATCAACTTTGTTTATAGTACTTTCTTCGTGTTCCCACTTTCTACGGGATCTTTGTTTTCTTTATTTTACTTTTCTTTCTGTTTTAGTCTGAATTGTATTATTTTCTTGAATCAAATTTCCTATAATTAAATCAAAAGATAGTTATCGCTCTAATTATTAAATTCAATAACCAATCTCACGGGAAAATATACAAATGGTTGGATTGTTCTTTTTGTTTTTTAATTGATTTTGTCAATCTTTTAAGGCCAGTATAGTTTTGCAAAGTTGTTAAAGTATATGATTAGAATAGAGTTTTGGTGGTTTGACGGAAAAGCATACCCTAATGTTACTCTCAACCGACATAATGGAGTTTACATTTTTGCAAATGTTTTGTCTTATTATGACTTTTCGATTAATAGTATTTTGTTACCATACGGGAAACGGTGCCGTCTATATTGCAACCGTTCAATGAGAAGGGTTTACACAAGAATTTTGTGATTGTATTTTGTTTTGTTCTGTTTCCGTCACATGAATTTAAAATACACACAAACTTCCAGTTTGTCTTTATGAATATATCTCATTTCGTCGTGATCATGTACTTTCTTATCTTGTTTCTCATCACCTAACCTTCAAGACCGTGTAATATAATAACTGGTGCATGCATTGCATAAAATCCTAATTACAGTTGTGTTTTCCACAACGCGTTAGTTTGTGGCGTAGGAGTAGTTCTTTTGAGGAACGTCATAAGCTTAGTTTATTTGAGTGTGACTACTATTTGAAGCAAATTTGTTGTACGTGGATAAGTCTCGGAAGGTTTCATTGGCTTTCACGGTTGAACTAGTTAATCCCGGAGACTAGTCGGGCCCATCGATGCGGCCGGCTGGTTGCATTGACTTGGTTTTTGTGAAGTAAGCTGAACTTTGCACTCATCAGTCAAAAGTTATTAAAAATAAAATATGCATACATATTTACTTTTAGTATAAAAAATTGCATAGTACCTCCAAAAGGTGTAGATGGTAGTAACTTCACAGTAACACGTCAAACCAAGTCGTGCTTGCCTTCTAGTATATTTAAAGGAAAACGATAGTTGAACTATTTTTTTGTGGTTTTGCAAAGTTTGTCAAAGTTGGCGAAAGGTGAATATGAAATCAACCAAAAGTTTGTCAAATGTGTGCTGGAGGCAACTCATTCCTAAGTCTTTCTAAACTCTCACCAACTCTTTCCTGTTGTGTTACCAGATAACTCAACGTCGTTTTTCTTTCAACCATGCACCAACAAAAATATTTTGGTTTTATGACAATGACTCTTGACAATTAAAATTATATATAGAGTTGCAGGCTTACAGCTGCAACGTGTATATTTTAGTGGTTAAAATTAAAATTGATTCCAATGGTCTTGACAAATACCTATTAAAATTGACAAAATTAAAATTGATTCCAATTTAAGCATTTGTGGAAGAAATGAATGATGCCTTGAGCATTAGATGTTGGCAATTTTTTTCCTCATGGCAATTGGATATGAATTATGGTTTATGGACCATGAGTTTTCTCTGGGTTGATGATGAGTTTTAGTATCAACCATGAATATGGAACTTGGATGGATGGTTGAGACTTGCACCCTATCAATATCTTCTAGTCATTGGCGCGCACGGTTCTAGCTATGGTCTAGTTTGAACAAATATACAGTAGGTGCATCTTTTGGCAATATTATCTTCTTGCTTCACAATGTTATAGTCATTTCTTAAAGATAAGGTAATGGTAGCAGAACTCAATTTCACAATGTAATATATCATGGGGGATAACTTACCACACTATCTCATATATGTACTTTTAGATCAGTTTGTCGAATAAAATTTCGATTGATTATATACACTTTCATGTAGACAATTCAACAACAGATTTTTTTAGTAAAGAACTTTAGATCTTTCCATATAATTTATGTTGTTCAATTTGTATGCGATGTGCAATATAAACCTTGGTATTATACGTTGGAGACCCTTTCACTTTGTCACATAAAGTATTTTAATTAAGATAAATATAAATATGTATTATTTCAGTTTATATATGCTCAATAATTTAGTGGTTATCCTATTTTACAA
Source organism: Brassica oleracea var. oleracea (assembly GCF_000695525.1). NCBI lineage: Eukaryota > Viridiplantae > Streptophyta > Magnoliopsida > Brassicales > Brassicaceae > Brassica > Brassica oleracea. The sequence goes on from NC_027751.1 coordinate 50,662,135, forward strand.
CTTTTGACATGTAGTATCAAAACTCATAAGAATTGGTAATGATATCCAAAAGATCAATAGTGCACACAAAAAAAGAAAAAAAAAATCCAAAAGATCAATAAAACCAATCGTCGAGAAACCAACACCAAGGAAAATATAGAACCGAATCGAACAAGTAGAGTCAAATTAAAATAAATGCTTATTTGTATTCTTATGTATTTTCCGTGGCAATGCCAGACCATTGTGTACGGGGACCAGCTCTTTTAGCCACATTGACGTACGTGTTTTCAGTATAATGGTATCTTGAGATTTTTCGAAGTCATCCAACAATTAGTTATGAGTGTGAAAGTGATTGAAGGAGATCAATAAGTCATGAGTCTATGTGAACTAGTTTATTCCATTCACCTCACTAGGCTTGCTAGTTTGACTATTTCGATTTGCGTGTGCATGTATGTTAGTAAACTTCTGCTAATGTAATGTAATTTCATCATCCAGTTTTGATGATCTTTATGTGTGCGCTACAGTGTTGGCCTGATCCTGTCGTGAGTTGAGGTTGAGCAAGCATATACTTTATGCATCTTCTTTTATAAAATGTTAAGGTGGCCTCAAAGTGAAAATTTTCTAGTCAGTGCACGAATACGAAGCTTTTTCATATAAGTGTTTGACTTATAATCTCGAACCACAAGAAAGTAATTTTGAACGCAGCCCACGGTAAAATTCTCGTCTACGTCACTTTGTGTAGTTGCATTTGGTACCTAAACTATTGAAAACAATAGACGACGCCACTAGATGCCCTCGTTGGTATAGTCCAGTTGCTAACGACTTATTATGTCTAAACAAATTGATTTGATTACAGAATTTGTTAGGAGGCTCCATACACAGTGATTATTGTTTTTTTCTAGCTATGAGCCATATGGTCGTATTGGTGTTGATAATTCACCTGCTATTCGATCGTGTAACGTTCAAACACATTGACCAGACAATTTTCTTTAATCTCTGGGAGAAGTTTTGGGCCGAGACCTGAATTTAGGCTTAGGATAAGGCTTTTTAACACCCAGCCGCAGATTCATATGTTGTAAACTTATAATCAATGACCCAAAAAGTAGAAGAAAAAAATTGCAAAATAAGTTTTAGTTTTGTGATAGAGCAAGAAGAAAGCATTGACATTCCAAAATCAACATTCCAAAATCAATAGGGCATATAATAGGTCTACTAGTTGACAAAATAATGGCTGGACTACAAAGAGTGTCGTCTCCAATAATCGGTGAGCATCATCGGATGCGTTGTAATAATAACTCCATTATTGCTTTTTTTTCCTTCACGTTTTCTCTGTACTTGGTAACCACACAAATAATTGTCATCTTCTGAAGATGTTTATAGCCCCTCTGTCTCATAATAACATTTGTTATGTCTGGACCTCGAAGATTATACATGAAGAGGTTGTATAACTCTCTTTTGATGTGGAAATAAACCATCAACTTGAAATTAAAGAAACTGTTGCAATGATTCTAGATTGTGACTAGTAAGATAAGTAACCAAGATTAAGGCCACGAACCATTGCTTATTCCGGAAAAAAACATTTGTGATCATTCAGCTATTCTCTGAGTAGCAATCTAAAAGTTGCATTCACAAGACAAGCTATAAATAATTACGAATCTCCCCCCAAAATCCATTACCCGATATATCTAAAACTATCACTTCTCTGTTCAGTGTCCACTGTAATACCAACAGAACACTAAAGAGGTTCGATTACTCATGAACTATCAATCTCACTTCACATAAACCCATTTGTATCAATTTACTCGAATAGATTCAAATTTCAGGGAAAGAATATAATCATTACACTGAAAAAAAAACAAAAATTTGAAACAGAAGGGTGTTTATTTGTTATTTTTTTTATTTATTTCACCATTTGTTTTACCTTTGATGAGAGGCTTAATTTATCCGAGCTAGCCAATTTCGTCTCCTCGAGGAAGACGCAGACCTGCTCCTACTAGTTACCCTCGATCTCGACCCGGACCCGGACGCTACGGATCCAGACGACCCGCTAAAACATCCAAACAGTCTCATGATCCGACCCGCAAACCCTCCCCCTCCTCTCCTCGAACCCCACGCTACTCTCCTCGGAAGCCTCTCCTCCCCCAATCTCCCACCGTCTACCTCCGTGTACACCACCGGCATCACTCTATCCCCTCCCGGAATCCTCCCCACCGCGAATCCTCCTCCCGGTAGCCTCCAAATCGTCAATCCCGCCGCAGACTCATCACCACCATCCGCTACTGTAACATCCTCGGCCGGGAGCTCGTGCCTGCACACGGGGCACGAGTTCCTAATAGCGAGCCAAGGGAGGATACAGTCAGGATGATATATATGGTTACACGGCATCTCCTTGGCCGACGATTTCAGCTCGAAACTCTCTTTGCAGACCGCGCAGTGAGACTGAGAGTCCGACTCGAGATGAATCCGATCGATCTCGATCACAGGCAACGCTTCGATCGCCGATTTCGAAGCGGGAGGGTGTTCATCGCAAGAGCCGCGATCGATCTGAGAGATCTGATCCAGCAACCGATCGAATCCGGAGCCGAGCAGAAACTCCGTCATGCTCGGGGGCAACGGCCTGAGGCCAGAGCTGGAGCCGTCGGAGGACGATTACCGGATTAGGAGAGCGGTTGGTGCTGCTACGAGTGAGGGGCGCGTGGGTGGAGGAGAGAGGGAAGCGCGTGGGGCTTCTTCGGTGGAGGGAGTCGGGAGGTGCGAAATCGGGGGGTTGTTGGATGTGTTCGAGGAAGCCTCCGTCGCAGTCGGGGCAGGAGATGGAGGAGGAGGAGACCCAGACGAAGCGGTTGCAGCTGTAGCACCAGTAAGATCCAGAAGCCATGGAGATAGAGAAGAAGAAAATGTGGAGGAGAGGGAGAGGATGAAGGGAACGGTGGTGGTTTGTCTTTAACAAGAAGGAGACAGAATTGGCTTACACCCAACCGTCCAATTCGTTCGCTCGTCTTATCTCCCGTGTAACTTTTTTTTTTTATATACAAACTGTTAGTATTGCATTTGCCGAAAGAAGAAAAGGTTATTAAAACAAACTTTATTAAAATCTTACAGTTATGGAAGTATAATTTAGGGTTATTTTATTTTATTTCATTTCATATACTTTAGTGAGGGACTAATGATAGCTCTCCAAATGGGTTGTTATATGGATTCCATATTTAATAGGGTCTTCTATTTTTATGGTTGGAGTATATATTGTATGAACTCAAAGGAGAAATATATCTTCAATTTACTTATTTTTGTAATAATTTACATATAAATTTCTAGAGAAATTTTTTAGGATAACTATTTTTAAATTTTTGTCACAAAAATAAGTTTTATTAAAAAGTAAAAATATATTTTTACCTAAGGTTAACTAATCTAGATTTATGATTTAGAGTTAAAAGATGAAGTTTTGAAGATAGAGTTTCAAATTTTTAAATATAAAAAATTAAAATTTTAAAAATAAAAAAATAAAAAAAGTTATTTTGGTCACTTTTTGAAAATTATTTTTGCGGCGAAAACTAAAAAATGACTATTTGAGAAAATTGCTCAAATTACTATCCATATCTATATAGAAGAACTTTAATTTTTTTTGGACAACCGAAGAAATTTAATCCAAATCTAGGTTAATTTTAATATAGTTGACAAAAAAAGATTAATTATAATATAGAATTTTGATTCGTTAAAAGGTTCAAATGCTTTTTAAATTGAAGTAGAAAAATGAAACTGGAAACCATCTCTTGGGTTTCTCCAGTAATAGCAAGGAAGCCCAATTTAGTTAAAAAAAAAGATAAAAGCCCATAATACAAAGCAGAAGAGCCCATCAAAACTTGCCTCCTCAATCCTAAAAGGTTTATTCCAATTTTGCTAAGTACGCTTCGCTCTTCTCCTTCACAACGTCTCCTCCTCCGTTGCAGCTTCTCTGAATTTCTATATTCGTAAATCTGAAGCTTGTTTCTTCCCTTTTCTGCCCGATTTGATCATTTTCAGGTACGCTCTGCTCTTCTCCCTCGCTGCAGAGATTCTGTTCGCTCCTTCTCTCAATTCCTATATGTAATCTGTTCAGATGAGAATTAGCCACAGATCTCGTTGAGCTAGATATCGAAATATAATTGACGAGCGTGTGTGTGTGTGTGTTTTTCTCTCTGAATCTATTTTGCTTTCTCGCATTAGATCTCTCTCATGGCCGTAATCAATTTTATTAGAGTGTTAAGTTGTTAGTTACAATCAGTTTTTTACATTAGCTTGTTTGGGGGTGTTTTGGTCTTTGTCAAAAGATAACAACAACAATAAAAACATGGGAGCTACGAAGCTTTCCGGGATGCAGAAGCAAGTCCTGAGTCTCTACAGAGGATTCCTTAGAGCAGCTCGTTCGAAGCCAACAACAGAGGACAGGAAGAGAATAGAGACGATCGTGTCGACGGAGTTCCGCAAGAACTCAAAGGAGGTCGACCGTAAGAACTTTCAGTACATTGAGTATCTGCTTCGGTTAGGTCATAAGCAACTTGATCAACTCAAAAGTCCCGACATGGTTTCCATCTCCTCTGTGAAGATCAACTAGTCTTTATATCTCAAGGCGATCATATTTGTTATGTAGAATCATCATAGATAAATCAAAGAGAGGTAACTGATTCCTTTAATTCCTCGGAAGTTTCTTTAACATTGGTTGGTATGTTGTATTTGATAATGCATAACTTGAACAACTGTTTCGAGATCCATAAATAAAAGATTACAATTGGAATATATATGAGTTGGAAGATTTGCAAACATTCAACTTGAGTAGGATATGTATTAGATTCTTCTTTGCCCTGTTGTTTACTAGTCGTTGTGACCTTTCGATGCAATCGCTAGTCGCAGCTTAGTGTTCGTTTCTTTATCCGTGGTTAATGGTAATTGCGGATTGCAAGTAAACGAACATGGCTAAATAGTTTTATCTATAATGCACTATGCATTGGAAGAATAAGAAACATGAGGTAGCAAAAAAAAAAAGGTTGAGAAATGGTTTATGATAAAGGGGCAACTGTAATATATGGAAGTTTGCACATAATCACCAATTCACAATTACACAAAAGCAGAAGAAAAAAAAACAGGAGATTTAATTATAAGTAGGAGAAAGCTCAAAAGTTGAAAGACACAAGTTCCATCAGTCACTTCTAGCCGTTGGATCAAAGTTTTTGGCCGCAGGATCAGTAACATCCTTCAGGAACCGGCAAATCACTTACTGTGCACTTTTACCTGCAACGCAAGTTACAGAGTGAAACCCTAATTCCTTTTTCCCCCTACTAGATTCAGTCCTTTGATTTAAACAAAGAAAAAAAAAAAAAAACACAAAGGAGTTCAGTTCGGACCTTAGGTTTGACCGAAGAAAGTTCCACGGCCAATAGCGTCAGCGTTTGCGTCTCCCAACGCAGCCTCGTTAAGGTATTGGTCGGCAAGCTGGACTCTCTTGACGTTATCTTGCTCCATCACAAGCATGTTACCATACTCCATAAGCTTCTCAAGAGTCATCTCCGGTTGCTCGAACACTGGAGGACCTTCCCTCGAGTTCACCAGCCTCTTGCTTATCTTCTCCACTCCTAGTCCCTCAACGAACTTCCTCACCTCATCATCGTACACTCTCGCCCTCAATGCACCAAAGAAATCTACAAGAAAATCAAGAATCGTATTAAGAGACACCAACAAACATAAAGGTACTAATATTTTTTTTTATTACCGATGGATTGGCCAGGGAACTGGTCAACAAGCGTGACAATGTCTTCATCCTTGATATTGTCGGTCCTGAAGATACCCTTGCAGACACCGATACGATCCTCACGGGTCGGGGCCCAGTAGAACTTCTCCATACGTCCATCACGGATGAGAGGAGCGTAGAGAGTGGAGAAATCGTTACCGGTGACGATGATGGGGACACGTGCGTTGTCTTCCTTGTTGTACATTCCTGGGAGCTGGACGTTGGTGGGGTTATCAGCAATGTTCATGAGCGTTGCGTTAACCATCTGGTTGTTGACAGTGTACTGTGTAGTACCACCCATACGACCAGCACCAGCGTCGAGATCGTTGATGAAGAGACAACACATCTTTCCTTTCTTGATCAGGTCTGCTGCCTCACGGTACCTTTGACGGATAAGCTTGGCTGGCTCTCCTGCGTTCCCGCTCTCAAGCTCTCCAGCACTCATCATGATTGGGCTGCAAAGATATATAAACTTTTTAAGAATTTTTTGTTGATTATAAAATCGGTAGAGAACGGGGATCAATTAGATCCGGTCTAGCTGACCGCGCTTGGAGAATAAGGGTCGAGCGAAGCATATAAGAAATACATTTCATTTGGATACTTTTGTGTGAGCCGGGCTTGTAATCGGATTCTTATCCCAATTTTTCGGATTGATTTAATAAAATTTATTTTTTCAAAAAAAATTCAAACAAAGACAAAGGCAGAACCGACCTAGACACAATCGGATGAAACATTTGCACTGAAACCCAAATTTTAAAGAATTATTATATTTATAGTTCTCATGGTCTCTAAATTGTTAAAACATTTTTTTCTTTTTCAAGATCAACCTAAAAATCTTTGTGACCCCATAAATCTCAGATCCGGCCTCAAAAAAGGTCGGAGATGGACTTACTTGATGCCCATCTTGGCCATGACAAGCTCACACTGGAAGGATTTACCTTGACCTTTGCCTCCCCAAACACCCAAAATAAGTGGAACCTATAAAAAACAGAACATTTTAAGATAATCTTTGATGTGTAATAACTCAAATATGCACCTAAGAAAGCTGTTATATTAGCACCTTGATGTTAGGCAAAGTCAAGAAGTTCTTGGTGATGTGAACAACAAGCTTGTCCATGAAAGCAGGGGCAATGTAAAGCCCATCCATCATGTTGTCCAAGTTGTACCTATTTATCAACAAGAAGAAACAATTTAAAACCAAAGATTCTAAAAACCTATATGGAACTAGTGAGAGGTCACTAGAGAGATGATAACTTACTGCTTAAGACCTTGGCTGAGGTACTCATAGGAGCTAAGGACGGCGTTGTGAGTTCCGGTTCCCATAGGAGCTTGGAAGACTGAGTCAACCATACCTTTGCCTCTGGTGATGTCTTGTTGATCATCAGAGATGTCGTAGGCAAGTCCCCTCCATCTGTCTCCATCGGTTTGTTTGTCTTCTTTCACGGCAACCACCTTGAATGATCCGTTGCTCTTCTTGTTGTTCTGTGCGAATCTCGACGCGGTTACAACTTTCTTTCCCAAGAAGGTCGTAGCTGGGACTGAAGCAGCTCCTGCTCCTGACCCGTTCAAGCTCAACTGCAACATACATGCCAAAGTCTGTTATAAATTCAAGCTTTGGTACACATGGGTTAAGAGCCGGTTTAGAGATGTTCAATCAGAATAAACTGAATTCACTCTAACCAAAACAAACCAGGCTTAGAGTCATAAACTATCATGAGATTTTGCAGGCTATAAACATTTTAGTATAACTTAAGAACTTTTTAAAAAAATTGGGAACTCTTTTCTTTTTATCAAAAAAAAATTGGGAACTATATTACTGTATATTAACTCTCTAAAATTCATGAACCAAAATAATTGTTTTCATCCGGTTATGTTAGAACCGGCCATGCCCCTGATTACGTATACTATTGTAGTTCGTAGTTCCCAAGTAGAGAATAAAAAGAAGTATCAAAATATCTCTAGTTAAAGTCTGCTTGGTTCTAACGACATACTGAAGACATAGAATCTCAAAATGATGCAAAAAATCAGAATCTTGATCTGGACTATGGAATATCAAAGCTACTCAAGTGAATAAGACATGTCTGTAAGATAGTGTTTATAAGTAACAGTACCGGAGCTCTGTTGATGGCACCGACGGTGGAAACTGCGGCAGCCATGTCTCACGAGTGTGCTTCCTAGTAGAAGCTGAGGATAGAAATTTTGAATGGAGATGAAGAAGTAGTGATAAAAAGATGTTGGCGAGCAAGATTTATAAACAAGTGATCAACAAACAATTCGTTATCTCTTTCTTAACTCTCTGATCGCCACACGATACGGATTGGCCAAGTAGACAAGAGTAAGATGATGAGGAGGATTCTCTCCTGATTGGTCCACGTGGCATGTGTTTATGAGGTTGTCATGAAATTGGCTCGTATGTGTTACTGCTAAGTATGAGGTAGCCGTTCATATGTGATCATGAAGAATTCTTCATATAATAGAATGCCAAAGGGTAAGATAATGACATTAGTTTAGTGATAATATATTATTCTAAATTAATGGTGTAAAGTGATTTGTCGAGAGAAATTGTACAATAGCCAATACTTATATTTCTAGTTTTATCTCTAAACCAAATATATACCATATATATACAATTAATATTTCTCTCTCCGCAATATAAAGCATATATATTTCCATTAACCACTAACAATTAACGACTAACTAGAGTTTGAATCCGCGCATATATTTTTTATTTTTAAATTCAATTTAAATGTAAAGTAAGTTATGTACGTCTGATAAATTTTTAGTGTTTTCTATATAAAATTATTTTTGATATTTTTATATTCGGTGAAAAATATTCTGATGAAATTGTAATATTCATATGTTTTTAATGCGTGTTTGGTATTATGTACGTTCATTAGATTTTTGTTTTTTTTATCTGGAAATATAGTCACTGTTCGGTTATTTACAATAGTTATTTATGAAATTCGTTTTGATCTAGAAAATTGTGTCGTTCTCGGTTTACATGCCAAAGCCTATGTTAGCATATTTAAAAGAAACTAAAATTCTAACATCACACTAAGAAGTTTAGTTTTAACATTTGTTTCAGATGTATTATTAATAATTTATTAGAATTTTTCGTTTTTAAATTTTGCATTCTTGTAATGTGTATGTTTGACTTAATTAATACTTTATAGTACTAAATTTTGTTAATAATTTTTATTTAATATATGAATTTTCAGATTTCTGTTTTTATTATTACAACAATAAAAGATAAATCATATCTAAAAATAAGTTTAAAAAACTAAATTTCACATTATGGTAAACAAAATATTTGAATGTATCTAATGTTAGATATCCAAATTTATTTGTATGTATATCTATACTATTAACTAAAAGATTTTGTTTGTTGACTTGAGGATGCTAAAGAATATTTTGTTACCAGGCTTAGAATATCTTTGCACGTAATAGTTACGCTGATGCCAAAGAATATTTTTCCTCCCAATAATTTCTTTTTACTTAATTTTAGTGAAAGGATAGCTTTCACAACAAATTTTCAGCCGTTAAAATATTGGATGTACAGTTCAAAAAAAATATTGGATGTTACCAAAATATTAATGGATGTTAAATACATAGTATCAAAGCATGTTTGAAATTTAAAGCACATCTCGTGGTTGTTATGATATACTCTCTCTATTCCTAAAATATCCATATTATATAGTATTTTTTACACATTTTAATAAAATACATTAAATTTGCATAATTTTTTGTGTTTATTTTTTTAATAACTTTAAGCCAATAAAAAATCAATTAGTGCAATTAAGTTTTTTGAAGTTTGCAATTAGTTAATAAAATATGCATTGAAAAAGGAAAAAATAGATCTTTCTGAAAAAAAAAATTTCTCTAGAATATGTAACTTTAAGGAACGGAGGGGGTATATAAACTATAATTTGAATATATTAGTTTGAAGTGGATTACCAATATATTAATATTTTGTTTTGGTTTGTAATAGTTGGGTTGAAAAAATAAACCAAGTAAACCGAAGTTGAAAATGAAGAGAGGTCGTCATCTACATTACTGAGAAAACGAAAAGCTCGAATATGCTCGTGACAGAGGGAAAAAAACTAAACCCCAAATCGCCCGAGATCAATCTCAATATTATGATGATTCAATGTGAGATAGAATATTTATAAGTTTCAAGCGAGACCTAAAAACATAATCCCTTTAAACTTAGGCTTATGTTTGATGAAATCAATGAAAATATTCTTAGTTACTGTGGTTAATGTTTGATGAAATCAACCATGAATGATGATTAGTGTATATAAAGAGAAGTAGTTGCTCTGGTTTGTAGTTTATTAGAACAGAAAGGTTGTTCGTATGCAAAGATTAGTCAATGGACGTGAGGACCATTTGATGTTCGTGTTTAATTTATTAAGATGGATATAAATTCTTTTACTATGTTATGTTAGTAAATGAAATGGTTGGTTAAAGAAATGACTCTTTTAATAATTATTGAAATGGACCTAGTATGATTCGTTTATAGTAGATAAAAAATAGAATGTTAAATTAATAGATTAAATAAATGTAAATAACTTGAAATGATCCATAAATTAAGTAACATACTAATAAACTTGAAACAGTCCAAAACTTAAATGAGAATTTTTATGGTAGATAAATTTAGGATTCTATTTTAATAGATTAGATACTTTTCTTAAAAAATTAACAGTTAATACTTTCTTAATATTTTTGAAGTTTTTTCATTTTTTTTTGCTCAAAAAACTAACAATTAATACTTTTCTTTTTCTTGAATTGTTATTTTTTTTAAAAAAATCTATTTTCTTCCATAAAAAAATTATTATATAATAAAGAAACACAAAAACAAGTGAAACCTCTTACATCATATTAGTTATAAACTCCCGATCATCTACTATTATAATCAAATCATATACTAAAGGTACTCTCACATCATATCCAACGAAATCACAAATACAAAACTAGAAAAAAAATCATAAGTCTTTATGTCAAAGATCATTCTCCAGTGTCTTTTGATTAATCTCTAACTTGAACCTTTTGCTGACTGAGAAAGAACTATCAGCTAATGAAAGTCCCGTTGAAGCTTGTAGAAGAAGGAAACATGAGACATGTCTAGATTTTGAGATTGGTTGGAAGTGGTGACAGAGAACCGAGGTCTAGATATAGCTAAGTGGGTGAGTAAACTCTTAAAATATTGAACTGACTCAGTAAGAAACAAATGGTATTGCCTTACATTTAACGACTAAACTAATCACTATATAACAATATAAACCAAATATATTTATACTAACCACTAAAAATTAACAATTAAACTAAAAATGTTATTTTAAAAAGTTTCTCGGTTTTTTTTGCTCAAAAACTAACAATTAATAGTTTTCTTCTTTTGAACTGTTTTTTTCAAAACTCTATTTTCTTTCATAAAAGATTTATTATATAATAAAGAAACAACAAAATAAGTTGATGACAAAAAAAAAAAAACAAGTGAAACCTCTTACATCATATTAGTTATAAACACCGAATTATCTACTATATAATCAGTTCATAATATGGAAAATCGAAATCATAAATACAAAATTAGAAAAAGATTATAATAGTCTTTATGTCAAAGATCATTCTTCAGTGCCTTCAAAAAAGACATTTAAAACTACACAATGCCACAAAAGTGAATCATTCGTCTTTACTTGGACTCTGTTAACTTTTTAAACCAATAACTGATCAAATGATGTGTAGCTAATATTTATCTCATGTTTCAATACCTGTGAGATTTTGACGTCGTGAATATCATCTACGAATACGAATCCATCAAAAATAAAAAAGTTTGGTAGAACTATATCATCACATTCCGAGTAAACAATAAGTATTATTATTGATTTATCTATGATATATTCACGTATTGTTTATCTATCATGGCATATGAATTTGCTCATCACATATATTTAGTAGAGAATAAGTGATTTTGATTAATTGTTTAGGCATTGTATCCCTCTCAAATTCCTTTCTGACACTTAATAGTATATTGAATTTTGACTTTAGTGGATATTTATAATCTTTCATTTAACATTGCATCTAATAATTTATAATAATTTTACAAACTTGCTATGTTTTTACGATAAACTTATAGTTGTAATCTAGAATTATAATATTTGAATCTTACATATTGAAACTTATATATGGATAGGGTTATATTGTTATGTTATGTCTAAATTTATGTATTTCATATATTTTTAGGCTAATGCTCATTTACAAAAATATAAACACCCAATATATCATAAAACTGATCTGTTAAAACACTTACAATAAATCTATGGTGCTATAGTGTCTTAAATGTCATGTAATTGTATGGTGAAGTAAGAATCTTACAAAATGAAAATGAGAATTGTCCAACCTTTTTGACATAATAATATTTCATGCTAACTTTTGATGTATGTGTCGATAAAGACTGTAACTTGATTTTACAAATTTTAAGTTTAGGGTGAAAATACCAACAAATCGCATCTATGTTCTCCAAATAAAAGTTAACATAAATTGTGTCTCACTTTGTTTTCAATATATGAACAATTGGCGTACTTTTATTCACAGTAAATCATAATTTTAAACTAAGAAACATTTGCAACTTATGTACATTGACTAAACTAAATAATAGCTAAACATAAGTTTCTATTTTTAGATTGATACTATTGATTTGCTAATTTGACAAACAACTCAACCTATTTACGAGAGTCTTTGCTGCAATATTGTGCTTTCTGAATAAAATTTGGATCCAGAGACCTTGCTTAATACCTAGGTTAAGCTGCGCACTTGTGGATCTACCTTTGTATTGTTCCGTACCAACAATATGATGGTAATCACTTCATCCAATCAGTTAATTTTAGTTACAAATGGTTTTCTAAAGTTTACTCATGTTCCTTTAGATAACATCAAGTTCCAAGGAATTCAGTTTTACTTAACTCCTAAGAAATAATGAATGCTTTATTTTCTTCTTTCAATTTAAAACTCATGTTTATTCTTTAAAGGTTGTCAATAAATTGACCCAAAAAAATAACAAATAGATATAAAAGCTCTTATATTTTATTTATAACTCTTACCTTTTAAAATGAGAAAAATTTCAAATTATTTTGTATGTTTGTTATTTATTTAAATTATTATGTATTAAATCACTTTTACTGAAAGGATAAATTTATTGATAACCACAAAAATTATATACACTTTTGAGTTAGAAATTAAAAAATTAACTATAAAAATAGAAAAATAAAGGAAATATTTGCTGTATGTATGAACTGCATTCATTATAAATCATATTCTAAAAAATATTTGAGTTCTTAGACAGCAAAAAAAAAACAGTTCAGAACTCTCTCTTTTGAATATTATGGACTTTTTTTTATAACGAAACCAATTCCGCTACAGATTCTTTAATATTATGGACTTTTGGATGAAAAAAGCCTTTTATTTTCTAAAACATGATACACTTATCATACAAATTAGCCTTTCACACTTATATGTGATGACATCTTTATATATGCCAAAGATTGTAATTACAATCTTCTAACTATACACTATCGAAAATTTCCCATCTAAAACATCACTTTGCTTTATCAACTTGTTTTATACTTGGAAACCAAAATCTTGCAATTGGTATTTTTTGTTTGTTAGAGTTTAATAGTAAAATCTTGTTATTTTATAATTCAGAATCTCTAATTTTCATAGTTTACCTAATCTACCCAAAATATTTGATATTTCATCCTTGTTCGGCAACTATATATATACTAGGTTAAGATCCGCGCCTTGCGCGGAATCAACATTATATATAAAAATTATTTTATGTATTAAATATTTTTACATATTATGAAATAATTAATATATATTAAATAATTAAAGTTCAGTAACTATTAAATATATAATTAAATTGATGCGAACATATAAACCAATTTTATTAATCCAATTTTTTTTATATTTGATATGATATGTAATTAAATTTAAATGATACTGACATAGATAATATATTTTAGTATATTTTTAATATTAATGTCTATTAAATGATGATTT